>NC_090232.1:31937854-32112854 GCF_024489055.1 Chanodichthys erythropterus | reverse complement strand
TGGACCATGTGTTATAATAATATTTAATTCCTCATGGCACTACATGGATTACTCTGAAAAAAAGAAAAGAAAAAAAGATTTTTTTAATCATCATTTTTTGTCATCTTCAAAAAATTAATTTCATCCCTTGATTGGCCGGTTTCATACATACAAGTTATTGTTTCCAGTTGGCATGAAAATAAATCTTACCATCACAATTTTAGGGGAACTGAGATGAAAGATGGTCTAGAATCAAATAAACATGATGTTTGCTGAATTGAGGCTGATGTGAAATAAGATGATTTTTGATAAATGTTAATGGAACATCAGCTGCTTTTTTTTTTCTCTTGGAAGTATACTCCAACACTTAATTCAAGCCACCTGGATTTTAATAAGCAGAATCATTTACACCACCGTTTTCCAAAAAAACACCATAAAAACATGTGGTCTAATTTTCAAGTAGTCAGGTAATTAGTAATCACAGAAGACTCAGGGTAAGTGTTACAATATGCAAATCATGAAATTAAAATATTAAAACAGAGGAACATGTACAATGCATAAAACCTTGCCTGTAGTCTTGCATGAGATGCAATAAGAGCCAATATATTCTGCTTTGATATAAGCATCTTAATTTGTATGATTTTTGTAATTAGGTGTTTTATTCTGCCAAAATTACAATGTGTTATTAAATTGCAATTTTACTTCTCTTCAGCCATAACAAAACCCTCCCTCGCATCTACCGTATGCAATAAGAATTATGACAGCACAAGAATGCAAATGAAATCATTACAGATGCAGTATTTAAGTAAGTAATAATCTATAGACACAAAATAAACTCCAACAGGATGATTAGGACATTTAGCATTGGTTTTTGGTGGGTAACAAACAACTTACTGTAGGATAACTTGTCTTGGCTAGTTACCAGATAAATAAATGCACATGAAATAATGATTTGAGTTCAAACTATTATATTATAATATCAACAGAAAGAGGCCTGATGTGAGAGACATGAAATTAAGACAGCAAGCTATGTAAGCTGTAGAACATGGGTTGCCTGATTAAAAAAACTTTTTTGCCATGATTGATCAATCAGAATTGAGTATTTCAGTAATCCTAAAAGCATCTAATACTGACACACAAACAGACTAGCAGTTTTAATGTAGAGTTTTTGCTTGACTTCCATATGAAAAGCAGCTGAAACTCAAACACTTTCCGTGATGTGATTTCTGAGCTGCAGACGTTCCCTGGTGTGATTTCAGAAATACCATTTATTATATTAGCATTGTGCGAATGAAACTCATACACTAAATCCTAACAGGAGGAGAAAGACAGGATTTGCTAAAAGCTAAAATAAGCATTGACAGTGCAGACAGGCAAATGTGTCCCTTATAGAGCCAGAAAATTCTGCTAATGGTTTAACTCAGTCTGCACGTTAAACAAGCTCAATGTGAAATTATCCAGAGACACTGTAAATGTGAAGCAAAGTCCCAGCACTTTGTTAATTGCTGGTTAGCTTTAAAATAAGATTCTTTGCCTGTTACATATTAAGATTCTGAAGTGAATTGCTTGCATGCATAAAGAAATGGAATAAAATATAATGACCAATACTGATGAATCACAACAATGACATTCACATATCACAGCGTGTTAACATTAAGAGGTCAAGGGGTCGATGTAATTTCTGAGGTTTGCTTCATCTTGTCATCCCTCTCATCTTTGTCAGCATTGTTGTGCAGCAATAAAATGCACAACAAATTCTGACATTGCGATGAATTGTACATCCAAAAGCTCACAAAGTTCTAATCTAATCTTTTTTAATGGTTTATATAAAACACTTAAAAAATAGAATGTCATGTAGTATTGATTTTTTATACAGAAAACCCTTTTGTTCTTTTAAAAGTAGTGTGTTTCTCTATTATAATGTACAATCACATGTCTTTAATGTTAAGTTTTGCTCTATGTTCATGAGAAACTATGTTTATCTGTTGGGATGGCTAGACGATAAACATGCTGTGCTAGGAAATAAACTGTAATACACTGAAACACAAACTGTGATGGAAAATAAATGGAAGATTCAACTGAAAGTCACACCGAACAGTAGTGGACCTGTAGAAGCACCATGGTGCGTAGTTAAAAAATGAATGTAACATGGTACATTGAATATGATATAATAGCCAAGGCATTGCATCTCTGAGCTCCCCTCTGTGACAAGCAAGCTCTATTTGGCCTGACCTCCTTGTGTTTTTAAGGGTTGAACAGGAGAGTTCTGAATCATTGAAGCTTCTTAGACTCATTCACTGTCACAGAGAGACTATCTTACAAGTGCCTTTCTGAATCTTGCAATGAGTTACAGCCCTTCCTAAAGTGGTAATGGGATGGTAAAAATGCATGCCTACAGCCTACATAGTGATCCGAATGAAACTTTGTTATGCTGTTTTCTCTCCACAAATTTTCTGTTGCCTCACATCTAAGCAGAGTTGCTCAAGGAGAGATAGACTGCGAAAAGAGGTTAAAAAAAGACAACATCCTCCAAATCTTTACAACTCTACCCAAGACATCTGTCATTCCAGGAAGCTATCCCAACAGTCCCTGGTGGATTCACACAAAAGAGGCATAGACTAAAAACCTGAAACAATTTTAGAGATTTTTTTTTTTTTCAGTTGTTTGTATTTCTGTTTAGAAATGCTTGAGAAACAAGAAATCAAAACAGATGTTATGTAAAACATAACTTTCAAACAGTGTTATGCAATGCTTGAAATGGGTACTCTGGTACGCAGTACTGGCACTTCTCTATTTTTACCTTTAGTGTACTCCCAGTTCTCCCAGCATACCGGCACAAGCATCGGGAATACCACTACAGCTGTTATGGGTCAATGCATATGTTAATGTCAAAGCAAATGTTGATATTTGACTCTGGTATACACTTGTACAAGAGAACAGATAAAAGTAGCATTTAACCATTGCATCACACACAGATCCCTGAGGAAAGAGGATTAATTCTGAGTTAAACCACCATGCAATGTTTGGCACTGTGTGCAGAGTGGATTGGACAGATAGACCGAGAAGGACAGACGGAGAGGGGACGACTGACATTTCAATGCATTTAACTCACAATGTTCAAGTTCAAGCCATCATTGCAAACATACAGTTATATTTCTTGTAGCAATACCCCGATTTTTTTTTTTTTTTTATCTTTCTTTCTCATTTTAGATGCACTGATTCATCTAATTCAGTCAGTTCTGCTATGCTATTTCTGTTCCTGTCAAAGCTAATTGGATCAAAGAAGGATGCTGGGCATAGGCCTAACCTTTACAACAGCTGTTAAATCATTAGTGCTCAGATCCACAATCCAAAAAATACTCCTTACTCCTTCCCATATATAGGGTGAGTTCAGGCAAAATGAACTATATATATATATATATATATATATATATATATATATATATATATATATATATATATATATATATATATATATATATAGATAAACAGATAACTATATTCTATAAGCTCTAATTATTGTATACTTTATATATATATATATATATATATATATATATATATATATATATATATATATATAGATAAACAGATAACTATATTCTATAAGCTCTAATTATTGTATACTTTATATATATATATATATATATATATATATATATATATATATATATATATATATATATATATATATATATATATATATATATATATATATATATATATATGTAATATTTAGAAGTATTTTTATATACTAATATAAATTATATAATATCAGAATTTCTTTTCAATATGGGTTATAAGCATCTTATTACGGATGCCCTGAACCACAACAATCAAGGGAAAAAAAATACGGGAAAAAAATACGGGAAAAAAAAATCAACCCTTCCTGGGTCTAAGTCATATTTTTTTTTCTCTCTCTCACTAATTAATTTTTTCTCTCGAGAAAACTTTTTTTTCCTCTCTCCCCAAAACTCTCTTTAAATTTTTCTCTTTATTTTTTTCTCTCTCTTCAAAAACGTTTTGAGTAAAAAATATTTATAATAAAAACAGGTTTATTAGGGTAGACAGGAACAACACATACAATAAGTTCTACACTAGTCAATACCTGAATAGTGACTTAATTTCAGATAATTTTAACTAACCATATAATATTCATTAATATTAATAAAATAATTCCACATGATGTTTCTCTGTATCTGTCATTGACTGAGTGTTGTCTGTCACTGTAAAAAATAAAGATAAAATTTCCCTTGTTTTCAGTGTCTGGTCTCGTCTATGTTATGGTTGTGTTTGTTTGTCTTCCTCTGTTTCTATTTACCTGTGGATGCTATTAAAGACTAACTTGGATTTCATCTTCTTCATCGTGTGTGTTAATACAGCCAGACCATTACAGAAGACCAGACCAAAAAAGTGATTTGCGGCATGTTTTTTATGGGGTTTTTTTGTGTGTGTGTGTTTTTATGTTTTTCTCTCACCATGGATTTCCCTCCAGTTCAGCTTATATGCCTTGAAAAGGGAGATTGCTCCCTCAAGGAATTTCTAGAGGACTATCTCAACCTGACCCATCAAACAACCTTCCCAGATGATTGCTTGTGCTTGTTCCTGATCGTCGGACTCAGCACCACCAGATCAGAGGCGTCTTGTGGATCGCCACTCACCGTCGGACCCAACGACAACGACGCCAGCCCCACTCACAACTCAGTGAACAGTCAAAACCACCCAGATGACAAGGATTGGCAGCACAAGCCCACTGCAGGTAACATGAATGTCAGCGCCTATTGGAGCCACCAAGCTGAACACAGCAGCGAAGCCTGAGCAACACCTGTCTGACCAGGTGTGCAAGCCGGCTGCACCATCTATCGCAGAGGGAGTTCTCGTGGAAATCGAGGGCATGGAAGTGAGCACCGCCCACCCTCCAACCACTGAGAGTGAGTTTTTGGTTTTGGCAAAGGAGAACTGTTGTCATTTTGTCATTTCAAGTTGAATTTTTTGCCCCGTCATCATCAGAATCTGTCAGTCATGTCCCAAATTATCTATTCCCACCCAACCTCTTCCACAATCTTTCCAAAATACCTTTGAGACTGCTTTATTTATACACTGTGTAACTGCGCCACTCCGGCCTCTATGCTTTCCACTCCACCTTGATCTGATGCCCTGATTCCTACGTCTGCACTTCTTCCACCCTTAATGTCAGCACTGATCATCGAGCTCCCTCGGTACATCAGCTCTGCCTGGGTCGGACATCGCACAACCTTTGCCACAGACTTGTGGGCCATTCGCTACTCTCCGGCCCTCCACCTCTTTGGCTACGGCTAGCTCTGCCCTCTCTCAGGCTCCACCACTTCGAGCACTGGTATGAGGAGACAGATAGCTCGCAAGCATCTGCTCCACCTTCGGCATCACCCCATACCCATGTTTCTTCGACCCTATGATGTTACAACAGGATTTAAAACCCTGTTTTCTCGTCACATCCTGTGATGTGCTTCACAGCTTCAAGCGTCACTATCTCCAACACAGCACAAGTTCCCTTGAAAGGGAACATCAGCCTTTGCAAATGTGTTTTTTGAGTAAAGAAAACTCTCTACTTATTCAATTAACCATTTCTTTATTTACCCCTGCACTGCAAACAAGCAGAGACGGTCTCCAAAATCTGTGCAGCACTTCATTCACGATTGAGACTGTTGGAGCTACTTTTGCAGACAGTTTGAGGATCCACTGGAGTTAGGAGGTTTAGTCACAAGCTCTTAGTATAAAGTTCTGTTTATGCTTTTGTATAAAGTAAAGGCAAAAAAACAAAAAGTTAAATAATAATGTTATTAAAAGGTAATACCATTTTTGGAATGGTAACGTTACAGTAGGAACTCATGAACAGAAAGTTAAAATACTGACTCTGCTTGTAGTGAACCGATTGATTCCGCAAACCTTCCATTTTTCCTTCAGGAAAAATAAGCCATTTTGTGAAAGTTTGCCATTTAGATGCTACACTAACCATTTACGTGTTATTATACAATTTCTTAGACGAGCAGTAGCTGCAGACACCCTTTAGAGATGCATCTTATTTCTGTGTAGCATCTTCTCTTTTAGTGTGTTTGAAGTTTATAGTTCAAATAGATTCAAAACAATCAATATGGAGTCTTTAAGACCCTGCGAACTGTAACATACTGTATCTGTTCAAAGATGATCTGAAAGTGGATATCTGTGTTTCTTGTGAAGTTAGAAGTCAAGTGGAGAAAGAAAAAGTGACTCACTATTTCAATTATCGACAATCTACAAGTACAGAGGAGAGCCTCCACGCATGAACCGAGATGGGGTAGCACATGCTCTTCAGAGGAAGATCTGGTTTGGGATGGTGTGTAAATGCATCTAAACATGTGGAGGAAGCTTTACTCATCACTTAGTGTGCTCAGATTTTCTCATCAGAGGAGAAACCTGAAAGGGAAAAGCTTTGCGCACACTTCACTCTCAGAAGTGCACTCATCCTCTCGCTACTGAAGGTTCTTCTCATGACTCAGTCAAACACCAAATACAGATTATGCAGAGGCTGTGAGTGGGTGTAATATCTAAGTGGGCATGAAGCTTAATCGATGCAGATCCACACTTCCTTTAATTACACTGTTGAATGACTAGAAATCGTCATCAGAAGAAAAAACATAACCTTTAGCCTTACCTTAAAGCTCTCTCCTCAGTCTTACCCTTTGGAAGTCTAGAAAACATTACCTCCACAACTGTAATGCTCAGAATATTACAAATTGCTGTTATAACGGGTGCATATTCAGATCATCTGTCTGAACAATTATGCCTCTATTCTAAACATTTTCATTGGTATTTGATATATATCATGATCTGTTCAAATTCGTATTTATTTTCCTAGAAATATATCGAATAAATAAAAAATTATGTAATACACTGTTCAAGGGTTGGGATTTTTTAAATACATCTCTTATGCTCACTAAGGCTGCATTAATTTGATAAAAACAATACAGTAAAAACAGTAATATTGTGAAATATTATTTCCCTTTCGAAGTCGAACTTCAATGCCACATCTGCTAAAGATGCAATAGGGACATCGATACCCACTAAGCCATGGTGGGGGAATGCCTGCCACACTAAGCTGTGAATATGCGTAAACATAGTGGGCATAGCATGACTGACTCTACGGATACTTAGCTGGAGTCCGAGTGTGTCAACCCCCAGGACGCAACCTGATGACTTACATAAGCCGTGTTTATACCGCAGGAACTTTCCCAAGTAACTAGGGACTTTGGGGTGATAAAACCATGCTCTAAATGAAGTTCTAGGTACAAATTTCTTCCTCAGAAAGTCCCTGCTCACGAGGTACTACTTTTTCAAACTTCAGGAACTTTCAGCCTGGGACTTGAACATGCTGAATGGTTGAGTTCACGCAGCATTTTGATTGGTTGCCTCCGCGCAGCATTTTATTTCAACCACCATTTTTAAGTCTGCTGCAGTGCGTGTATTAAGAGTTATTTGCTATTCGAATCAACAATGGAGTTTAAAAAAATATGACTGATGGACTGATGACAAGGTTCAGGCTTTATTAAGCTTATGTGCGGCGGATGAAATCCAGCAGGAACTGGAAAGTTGTGCACAGTTCTGTGTCACCAGAGTAATCTGGTGAAAAAACAGCAACAGGTCTGGGGGAAAAAAGTTCCTGGGACAAATTGTGTATAGTGGTACTACTCCTTAGGTCAGCGGTCAGGAACCCCACTGGCATGTTAGTGAGATGATGAGGAGAGAAGAGCGATACAGGACTAAAAATAACATTACCTTTCAAAGGATCCTAATGCTAGGAATATGGTTATTTATTTTCAGCAATGTGAATGTCTCAGTTGAGCATTATTTATTTGTATTCGGTACATTTCACTGTGGACACTCTGGTAAATCAATCACATTGGTAATGGCAAACAGCAAACAGATGTTTATGATATGGACTTGACAGTAATGCAACAACATGTAAGTAACTGTGTTAATTGTAATGCCTGATCTGATATGTAATGATTCATGTACAGTCAGATGTTCTTTGCCTATGTGTCAGTAAATCAAACTAGAGCTTAGATCGGGCCCAACAAATCAAGCCCGACCCTACCCGAGCCCGAGCACGTTGTGTCCGAGCCCGGCCCGGCCCGACACGTCCACTGTAATTATGAGCCCGAGCCCGATTTAAACCCGACCATTTTTAATATGTGGGCCGTTATAACCAGGGGCGGCGCCAGATTATTTTATTTTTTTTAACGCAGGTGCTGCTGTGCTAGATCATAGGCTACAGGGGGGAGCTGCGCAGTTATATAAATTATATAAATACTATTAATAAATGAGCAAAAATTGGCCACTCAATATTAAATATTAAATTATTTTAATTATAATAAAGTTTTAATTTTATTAAATTGAACAAGCTCAACATTCAGCATTCAATCAAATATTCTTAAAGATTAATTATTATTAATAATGTTACTTCAACCTATTGTTATTTTAACATAATATGTGTGTGAGCAACAAGCAAGATGTGCATTTGTAAATTCGGTGACAGCGTGTGTTACGAGTTTCAAATGGTGTAAGTGTGTCCGTGGCGCGCCGGCGCCTCCATATCAATATTATATTGTCTGCTATATTGCTTTTTATGTATTAAATCCAGGTAATTGGATGATGAAAAATGTATTAAAATTAAGATACAATTAATACTAAACGAAATTCACTTTAAAGAAAATCTTTCTTCAAAACAAAACTTAACAAACTTGAAACTAAATGTGCTTATTTAATGGCTGAAACACGTAGGCTATAGCTAGACTCTCTTTTTGTACAAATTGCAGCACATTCATTTAATTCTGAATTTTGCATATGTAAGTTGAAAAGCATTTGTTTGTGCATAGTAAAACATATCTGTAACATTTATCAAGTTCATAATTGTGCGTGCATTTATTAATTATTATCTTAATGAATAATACGACAAGGAAGAAGCATGTAAACTGCGTTGTTTGTTTATTAAAACTAGTTTAAAATGTTTCCATACCTCCGATTTTCCTCCAGACTTGCTCAAAGTTAATTCTCCTGTTTTATTTTTTTTCTTTGGTTCTTCAAGCTCCATGTTGTACTTAAGCCTCGTTTCGGCTCCGACAAGGTTTTGTTCCGTCTTCTCAGGGGTGTCAACTCACACCAGAAGCATTTCAGAAGCGAAGCGGCTGGATTCGCGAGACCACTAGATTTGCCTGGCAAACATTGTTTTCGTTAATTTTTTCATGTTTTTAATGGCTAAATGGTTATATTTTGTCCGGTTTGATTGTGTTTATTGCTATGCCATACTTTATTTTGCTGTAGCCATACAGATGAAGTTAAAACACAACAAAAAACAAGAAATTTCAAGTTCGAATCTCTTGTCGTCAGTTTCTGGCATCGTATTAATGTGAAATATGAGCGGGAGTTTACTCAGGGTGATTATTTTGACTTTATTTTGTATTTCAGCTGCGCGTCTTGGACGCGGCGTCCGTCAAAAATATCTTTAGCGAAGCGGCGCGGTGAGCCGCTTCTGGGACGCTTCTCAAACGCACCGCGGCGCGGCTGGTGTAAACACGAGCATTGACTAGAGTGGCCGCGTATCAGCTCCGGTAGCCGCGTCGCAGCCGTAACGCGCCGCACGCGTGTAGTGTAAACGAGGCTTTAAACGAGGCTTTAAGCTACTGAATAGTACAACACGCACAACAGGTGTGATGCGTCACGCGTGCGAGACTGCGAGTGGACGAGACGCTGCGCATGACACGTGACAAGGGCCCGACCCGACCCGGCCCGAGGACGGTGGCGGGAAATATCGGCCCGACCCGGCCCGCGGGTCGGGTCGGGCCGAGTCCGGGCTCGGGCAGAGAATCTAAGCTCTAAATCAAACCAGTGACTACTTCACATTGTTTATCTTAGTAGGATGAAAATAATCTGTTATTTAAATGATGATTAAATTATATATAGAAGGTCAATCAAACAGCGCACGTTTACCTGTGACAGTTCAGGACTCACACCAAAACTCCTATTTTATTCAACAAATCTATTAGTTACATCGTGTTTGCACTGTTAGTTATGATGAAAGGTTTCGTTAGTGTGGAGGAATTGAGTTGCAACAATGAGATCACTGCTTTCATGTGCTCAACAACATGTCTCTGATCAGCTACAGTGTTCATCACTGCAACCTTTAATGCCACAATCTTAATGCCATAGATCTAAATGTAATGCTATAATCAAGACTTTTCACAATTAGTTAACCTTGAGAGCTGTAATAGTAAAGTTTTCGAGAGACTAATACTTTGCTATCTCATAAATCTTCATCCAAGATATCTCCACTTCTGCGTGGAACTCTGGAAGAAAATAGAAGGCTCATTGTGCATTATTCTCCATATATAGCACGTTCTGTACCCTAAATCCATTTTGTCAGAAGAGCCGGTTTTGCCCACTTTCAGGCATCGCAAGTTCACGTTTTACAGCAGAAGCCGACAAGCGCCCTTGTTTGTGTACAGACAGAAACCGATAAGTCCGTTTTAGCGAATCAGCGCGCAGTATTCAGGCCAGGTGACAAGGCTTCTAGTCACTTCAAAAAGACGCGCTAGCTGAGGGAAGTTTTATCAAAGCTCACTAAAAGTGATTGAGGATTTATGATTTCGACTCCTGTAAGTCCTTGTACACCATACACGACTTACATGCTGAAAAATTGGTTGTCCTTTTGCTTGTGTGTGTGTGTGCGCGCACGTGCGTGTGTGGATGAGTGCGTGTGTGTGTACTTGTGTGCCGATCTGTGTGTGTGTGTGCGCGCGCGCGTGGGTGGGTGGGTGTGTGTGTGCGTTTGTGTGCACATGTGTGTTTGAGAGTGTTTTAAATGCAATTACTTGGGTTTTGTTTAACTATGAAACATGAAATGTGGAGTTATCTGCTTTTGCCAAAAAATGACTGTTGGAGTTAACTGCTTTTGCTAAAAAACAAACTTTTAATATATATATAAAACATACTTTCAATGAATTTTAATTTTTTAATTTACATGTATTTTTTAGAGTTATCATTACTTAATCAAAACAGCCCAACTGCAGTTTGATTGTTATTACTTGGAATGCACAATAAAAAAAAAAAAAAACATGATTTGTGAGAATTCATAAAAATGGAGTTATCTGTTTTTGCAAATAAACTCTTCAATTATAAATGTAATAACATAAATTAATTACAGATGCAGGTGTTTTTTAAATATAAATACATTGCATTGTATCAAATGATTAATTTAAATTTAAGTACATAGTAGTTATATACTTATCACATATACTTCAGACAATGGTCATACTGATGGCATTCCCAATAGTGTCTGTTGCAGACACAGTGTTGAAGTTCCACTTCAAAAAGGGAACATTCTAATATTCTTATGTAGTGCTAATGAAACTTGTTATTATCACAGTTGAAACAATTATGCACTTTTTTTTGCAGGCTTCTTTGATAAATAGAAAGTTCAATAGAACATTTGAAAGAATGCAAAAGTCTTTACTGTCATATATATTCCACTAGGCTTTTACTGTCACAGCCCAATATAGTTACTAGTGAAGGGCACATGTGCCATCAGCCAATCACCATTGTCATGACATAATTTTCCTGAGGCTTCAGTGTGATTAGTCACATGACCTTGAAAGTTCAAGGTAATTGAATGTTCTGATGAGCAAAGGTAGTATATCTGGTTAGCTTTCTCCATGTTCAGTATAATAGATTACCTTAACAGGAAAAGTGACAAAGAATACAGAAACTCTATTTAAACAGCCAAAAAGAGTAGCATTTACTAAGATAACTATTAGCTAAGATAAGTGATTTAATTCCATTGCTCTTCAGCCAGCAAAGTAGAGGCTGTGACTCAGCTTCTGTCAGTTGCTGTCAATAGTTTTGTGTTGAAGCTGTGCTTTGGTCTTCAGTTCCCTGATGAAAGCCAACAGCAGATGTACATTTCTCTTTCCTGACAGCTAAACCCAACTTCAGCTTTTCCTGGTCTCCTTGACTTTATATCTTCTCTTCTCTTCTCTTCTCTTCTCTTCTCTTCTCTTCTCTTCTCTTCTCTTCTCTTCTCTTCTCTTCTCTTCTCTTCTCTTCTCTTCTCTTCTCTTTTTCATGATGATAATAGCATGATTTAGCACTCAGCATGTATTAGAAAGTTTCTAGCATGTTTAGCATTCTATTGAATATTTTAGTATGTTGTTAGTAGTGCATCACAGTGTTAAACACGTCACTGTTGAGAGTGGGTGGCGCTATTACTATAACTGAATATTTTTGTGTAGATGTGTTTGGGGCTGGACTATTCTCAAACATATGAAGTTGGGGGTAGATTAAGCATTGTATGCCTGAGTTACAACAACTTCCTGTTTCATGGCGTTAATCGCATACATTAGCACTTAGCCAAGAGTTGCATGTGTTTCTAGCATGTTTGGTATATTGGCATATTTAAATGTGTTTCAGAAAGTGAATTACAGTGTACATCATGCCATTTCCTGTTGCCAACAGGTGGATGAATATTGGCATGTATATGTCTTTAGGCCAGGACTCTTCTTAACGTAGCAATGGCCTTTACACTGACCAAATATGATGCTTATCTGATAAAATCTCTAGGAGGAGTTTGTTAAAGTACAACATCTGGAAATGGAAGTTTTCAAGCATCGAAATATAATATAATTAAAAATATTTAAGAGAAAAATTATAATAGTATCTCAATTTTTATACTAAAATAACACTGGTTTGCATTATTATTTATAATGTTACATGAACTTGCAATGACAATGTTTACAAGTCAGTCATTTAGAATAAAGCATTTGACGACTTTCATCACATCCATCAGTGGGCAAATCTCTTTTCTGCTGAGCTGAACGTGTCATTTCAAAGACACTCCTCATTGTCATAAACTGTTAGCTGCTTTCACCAGTCGCTGCTTTACCTTTCTACAATGATGGACATGAGCTGGTCTAATGAAGCTACATGAGACTTTTTTTTTTATAAAACTGTTCTGAGATATTTCAGAAACATGGTTCCTGAGGTCATAGCAGTAATTGCAGTCATCTACAGCCTTTGAAGTATATGAAGTGGTTTTTTTTTCCTTCTTTTTCTTCTTTACAGTGCTCTAGATGTAAATAAACTGGTATGACACATTTAAGCTTGACTTATTAATAATAGATTTTTAGATAATTTTTTATGTATTCTTGATCAAATAAATCCAGTCTTGATGAGCATAAGACATTTTATGCTATGTGTGTGTGTGTGTGTGTGTGTGTGTGTAATATAATAGTAAGCAACACATTATTGATAATAATTATGAAATGTTTCATGTGATTAGCAAATTACTGGAATGATTTCTGAAGGATCATGTGCCACTGAAGACTGGAGTAATGACTGCTGAAAATAGCTCTTCCATCAGAGGAATAAATTACATTTTAAAATATATTTAAAAAGAAAACAATATTTTAAATTGTAATGATATTTCATATTACTCTTTTTACTGTATTACTGTGGACTTGTATCCATATTTATCCAATAACCATCACACCTCTTTTGTCTTGTCAGACAAATTTGTGGAGTCGCATTTTGAAACAATACAATCGTTATAGTTGCTTGAAAAAGAAACTGATTTACTTTGACCACACCACCATCAGACATTATTAGTCTTGACTTATTTTCAGCGTGACATTTATTCAACTTGAAAGATGAGGCATTGTTTGGTTATTATGGTAATCAATTGCCTCCTGGTTTGATCTGATACCTGTCTATGTCAGTGCATTGTCCTTCAAGTTGAGTTGAAAAGGGATGCCTCTGGAAAATAGAATTCAATTCATGACAAATGTGTAGTGATGTACTATGTCTAGCTTCTTTTGCTAACAAGCTGACCTCATGGAACTCAGGTTAACAACACACACATACAGTTGCAGGTAATATACTGTCGTTAAAACATAAAATTCCAACCATTGCAGGGTTTATAATAGTAGGCATTTTTGCAGTCGCAAGGTTTTCTGGATTAATACAGAAGGAAATAAGCATTGAGATGGTTAGGTGTGTGTCTAATGTCTTTGTTATGTATGAGATGTTGTTAATCACTCTGGGTTGGCAGTTTACAATGTTCATGGGGTCATGTCATCATGGATGTTGGAGGAAGTGCCTATGGGACTCCCAGGGCTCTGGTAATTGATTATGTTTAACACAAACAAATAAAACTGTACCCTTGAGAGCAGCTTGGGCCCTTTTTTACATAACTGTTGATCTCAAGTGATACAATTGAAAAATATACATCAACCATCATGAAATTCAGTACATGATCTTCTTTCAGATATGAGCTTCATTTCCATAATGTGAGTTTCAGTTCCAACTGCCATGTATTAAAGAAACCCCTTATAACAAAGAAACTGGATATTTATTTTAGGCTTTATCTTAATACTTTGGAAATCTTCAACAAATTGATTCAGGGTCATCTGTTTTTTTAGCTAGACACTTTATTTTATATTATCTTCTTGAAACTCAATCCACATTGCCCTCTGTTTCACAGAAACTAACACGCTCAGCTCTCATTATGAACATTTTCAAAATGGTTGATAGCTCCACACACGGAATTCACTTTTCATTAAAATAATCCATCTTGTTCACTTCAACAAAAATAGAACAAATGGGAGTGTGATTATTCAAATGAGCCTCTTTAACCAGCTACTTGAACTTTTACCACCTGCTGTTGTGTAAGTTTATGCAGTACTGAATATGCTAAATTTGAACACTTTTATTATAGGCCTAAGACAACTTACATCAACCAATTCCACACATGCTGGAATTGGTGTCCTCTTCATCTCTAACACAAAAAAATGTTATTCATCTAAAAAGTAAAGGTTGTATGCTTTAAAAAGTATGGATCTTAATTGTGTTAGTGCCTCATACCGTGCATGTCGTATTGGTGTACACGGCTTCCTTCATCATGTTCCTGTCATGGAATTTATTGAATAAAAGTGCATATGGTTTGTAGTCTCAAGAAGTGCAAATGCAAGACCTATGTTACCAAGCCAATGTTATAAATTACTAATGGACCAGAGTACTTTAAACAAACTTGTAAAGAAATGTGATATGAAAGAATGTATGTGTGATCATGCTGACGAAGTGGTGAAAACTGAAAACTTTGCACCACAATATATATGGTACAGAGAGATTGTATTATTTGCATCATCATTTATCTCGCATTATCATCATCACTGCTGGTTTTCACCTTGCAGTCAGAGCCTTATAAAATTCTACACCTGTTCTGTATTAAATCTAAAATGTAGCACCTACTGAGGGCTGTATCTGGAATGGGAATGAAGGGTGTTAGGTGATAAAAATAATTGAAACTTAGAAGTCAGGAAAATCAACTCAGGGGGTGCGGGACATCAGACATTCAGTAGATAGCAAAACTCAAGTACACAGTTCTTTGAGGTTATCTTCCGATTTTTTTTCTTATTCCCTGATCAAACTAGAGAGATTGGGATTTTTTTTTTTAATGATTTTACGTAAAATTGTTTTTTCTGTGTGTGCATGATGGGAACACAACTTCTCTGTTGAAAACAGAATGAGAACAAAAATTGAAATTGCAAATGTGTCCAAACTTATTTTCATACATTTGCACAAATTGTCTTTTTATGTGACCTACTTTTTCTGGCAAAAAGTGCTTGAGTACATGGAAAAATATGAGTCAAAGCATCAGTTTTCATCACCACCCACTTGGGTTACTTCCAACATGCAACTTTATTATATGTATAATTTATTTTGATGGATTTGTTTAAAAGTGTTATTGTCATCACTTGGTGTGGGACATACAAGGCACAGATGAATTAAGATGTATTCAAACAGTAATCAATTCTATAAAGTTTCTGCAATTAATACAGAGACACCCACAGTCAAGGGGTATGAAGATTCATAAGGAGTTTGATTGACACTTTTTTATTTGGGTTCCTCCACCATGGAGAAAGAAGGAAATTTTGTTTATTTGTTAAACAAATGACAGCCGAATATGAGAGTGCAACAAATGTTGATTGTGTATATAATATCTGTTAAAGTATCCGTTCATTTAAAACAGGAATAAGGATTTAGTGATGAAGATGTATTTGCAGAAAGTGAATACTTTTATAATGTCACAGTATGTCCATGGGGTATAATAATATGCCCGGATCCTGGATGTACATTGCTTTTCTCCAATCATAAATCAGCAAATATCCCCTGGAGGTATAGTGACAGATCTATGATTGAAATGCCAGCTACTGAATGTTAAAAAAAACAAAAAAACAAAGAAAAAAAAAAAAACGAATAAACAAATTAGGAAAAGAGATGGGAAGCAGCTACACTCTAAAAAGTAAAACACTGGTTAAAAAAAAAATAAAAAAAAAAATATATATATATGTTAACGTTTTCCACTAGAATTTTTAACTTGCCAATTGGGAGAATTACATTAATTCAAAGCAATATTTTGAGTTGATCCAGCATAATGTTTTAAGTAAGGTGAAGACGTTTTTTTGCCACAATAAAAACACATTTCTAAGTAACATGTACTTAATAATTGTCAACATGACTGCAACTATTTAAGTTGATCCAACATAATGTTTTAAGTAAGGTGAAGACGTTTTTTTTTGCCACAAAACGCATTTCTAAGTAACATGAACTTACCAAGCACCGCTTGTCACCATGATGGTAAATCTCCAAAAACCCACATTAACAGAAACTCTTCTAAATTAGCATAACAAAATGGTAATTACTGCTAAATATCCCTTACCATTAATCTTGTGCAAAAAAACATTATATAACACTTAATTTTAGCATTTACTCTCCCTTACAAGTGCCATGGGCAAAGCATGATGGGAAATATAAATCCCAGGCCAGTTTCACTTAACTTAAGTTCGTCTAAATTAAAAGAAGTGTTCATACAACTCAAAACAATGAAACACGTTTACACGTCATCAGATTGTATTTTACATTAACAGAACTTAAAATTAAATACATTTTTGATTAACTGAAAATGTTAAACTATGGCAAGTCATGATAGTATATCAAATCAATAGGCATAATTTGTGTGTCATCCAAGCTCAATAAAATAACAATTACAAGTAAAAAGTCTAACAGCATTTCAGAACTTGATTTTTTATTTCACAACAATATATATTATATATATATATATATATATATACTTTTATAATGTCACAGTATGTCCATGGGTTATAATAATATGTCCGGATCCTGGATGTACATTGTTTTTTTCCAATCATAAATCAGCAAATATCCCCTGGAGGATAGTGACAGATCTAAGATTGAAATGTCAGCTACTGAATGATTAAAAAAAAAAAAAAAAAAGACCATTAAACAAATTAGGAAAAGAGGTGGGAAGCAGCTACATTTACAGCCTTTTACTGGTAGTATGACAAAATCCCATTAATGAACACATATCAAAGGATGCATGAGCTTTATTTGGTCTTCTGTCCAATATGCTGTGAAGACACAAATAAGCCCTCCTAAATCTGTAGAACCAATGGGATCACTTACGGACCAAAGTACAGCGTAGATTAACAGGTTGTGAGACTCGCTTGTTCTCCAGTTCTATTTTTCTTCTGCTTTGCTGAAATTGGAACCTGCCAATATGCGCTCATTCTTTTTAAAAGCCTCTATTTCAGGAGTATTGTGTGGGATTAGAGTGGATCCTAGAACAGGGAGAAGAAAACTAAAAGAGGTAAAACAGCTTCTTGAGGAAAAAGGGCCCTTAGCGATGCTTTTACTGCTCCAAAAAGCCTCTCATATTTTTCTTTCCTTGCTAACAACCTCTGTCTGGAGCCAAGAGAGGTGCTCAGGCCCACTGCTGCAACTTTCAGAAACACTGAGGAAATATACAAACATAAGTGAACCGGCAGATTCATTTAAAGAAATCTCTTTACTACTTCATGATCATTCAATGGTTGCACCTTCATCTTGTACTAAAGGGAAAATTCTCAGAAAAATGAAAATTCTATCATCATTTACTCACCGTCATGATTTTTTATTTTCTGTGGAACACAAAAGAAAATATTTTGTTTCAACTGGTTTTGTTCACATGAAAGTCCAAGGGATCCAAAACAATATTAGACCCCTACTGACTTTTCATTTTATGGAAAAATCTAAATATCTTCTTTTGTGTTCCACAGAAAAAAAAAAAAAAGAAAGTTATGACATTTCTTGTCAATTGCTTACAATTAAAAGGAACCTATATACTTTGCTATCGTAGGGAATGGTGGACAGGAAGGCCAGTTAGGGTGATAAACTGGGGTGTTCGCTCCATTTTTTGCTCTCTGAAATACACAATATATGTCAAGCCTAATAAACCCACCTACAATGTATAACTATTATACTCTCTCTGTGCCTGCTGTAGCACTGTGTTAATTAACAGAGTAGCATTTCTCTCTATCTCACATCCCACTGGTTGGGCTTCATCATATAGGCCATTCTCTCCACACTTCTAGTATAGCAGTACTGAATGAGAACCATTAAGATTCATAGCAGTGTGAGCAGACATTAAAGTTCAATTGCTCACAGGAGATTGAAAACTAGAAATATGAAATGGTGGAAGTTGAACACATGTATGATAACTCAGAGCTGATCTTATCTACATTCAGCCTGAGGCACCTGCGGCAAGCTTGAACTGAAACTATATAATGATTCTACTTCTTTGATGTCAGTCTGCATAGGGCGACAAAGAATATTCAGTAAAGGTTCTTTCCTAAAACATAAAGAGTCTTACATGCTTGTAAAAATATCTGAAGCTGCTCAGGTGGCTCTATTATCGGATCACGATGAGGCAAGAGGATCTGATAGATAACTGTGAAAGCTGGTGTTATCCCAAAATACAGAAACCTGATCTGATGACTGATGGTGCCTGTGATTGGAATCCAAAATAATTTTCTGCTACTGAATGTGTGTAAATGAAAACAGTTGTTGTGAGCATCTAGTTTGCATCTATTTGTATCAACATTTAAAAAGTGTTAATTTTAAAGGGGGGAAAAAAAATGCAAAAATGCTACAAAAATACATATATTTATATTATATCAGATAAGTTTAACATTATGGTAAAATTATAATTAAAATAATGTTTTTATATGTACTGTATAAAATATGACTTACTTGATGGATGTTACAGAACAGATGGCTCGGAGACAGAAGATCACAGTTCAGGTATTTATTAGACACAAGCAGAGGATTTGTGGAACACAGGTGAGTAATGGTGCAGTAATGCAGAGTGATAGTTGAATGAATGGTAATACTGATGGAGTGCGCTGTGATTAGTTGTTGTTGGAGCCTGGCGTGTCTGTGACAGTACCCCCCTCCCCACGGCCCGCTCCTGAGGGCTGCGGACCCCGACGTTGTGGTGGTCTTCCTCTTCCACGGGGGGCAGGTCTGTTGGGATGAGTAGAGTGGAAGGTTTTCAGCAGGTTTGGGTCGAGTATGTCGTTGCGTGGTACCCATGAGCGTTCCTCAGAACCGTAGCCTTCTCAGTCTACCAGGTATTCGAGCTGACCACTGCGGCGCCGGGAGTCCAGAATCTCTCTCACCTCGTAAGCAGCTCCATCGCCCAGTAGGAGTGGGAGGGCGGTTCAGCTGCATCAATGCCAGGCTCTGTGGAGGGAGAAACAGAGGGATGGTGAGGCTTGAGAAGTGACACATGGAATGTAGGGTGAATGCGATACTCAGGTGGGATTTGGAGTTTGTAGGTGACCGGGTTGATCTGCCTAAGGTTGGTGAATGGGCCAGTGAACCTGGGACTCAGCTTACGGCATGGTTGGCGTAGATGGATGTCCCTGGTGGACAGCCAGACCTTTTGTCCAGGTTGATAGACGGGTGCTTCGGAGCGATGAAGGTTGGCTGACAGTCTACGCCGATGCAGGGCACGTTGCAGCTGGTGATGTGCTGAGTCCCAGACCCTCTCACTCTCTCGGAACCAGAAGTCTGATGGTTCTCCTGACCAGGGGAACAGTGGGGGTTGGTATCCGAGTACGCACTGGAAAGGTGTAAGGCCGGTGGATGGTTGGTGTAGGGAGTTTTACGCTGAACTGAGGTCCTTGGTCAGAGACAATGTCTTCAGGGATTACAAAGTAGCGGAACATCAGTGGTTGAACATCAGTTCAGCAGTCTCCATAGCAGTTGGTAGTCCCTTCAAAGGAATCAGATGACAGGATTTAGAAAATCTGTCTACTACCACAAATATATATGTACACTCATTGGAAGCAGGAAGATCTATAATGAAATCCACTCCTAGGTGTGACCATGGACGGTTGGGAAAGGGCAGAGGAAGGAGTTTGCCTGATGGTCGGTGGCGTTGACTCATGGAGATGGTGCAATCCCTACATCCCTGCACGTTCCTTCTGACATCAGATGCCATATTGGGCCACCAGAAGCGATCTTTTAGCAACAAGAGGGTTTCATTGACCTCTGGGTGGCCAGTGCCAAGTGATGTATGGGCGGAGTGGATAAGTGGGGTGCGTCATGCTCTGGTGAGGTATTGCAAGCCTGGCGGGCAACCCGGTGGAGTATTGGTGGAAGCATTGGTAGAGGGAAGGGTCTCCTCTGAACAGGTAATGAGGCTGACAATTACCTCTTCCGGAAGGATAATCTCAGGTTCCTCTGTGTTTTCTTCAGGTGTGTAAAGTCACGATAGAACATCAGCATTGGTGTTTTTGGATCCAGGTCTGTAGGAAATTGAAACGAGTGAAGAAAAGAGCCCAGCGGGCCTGTGGTGGATTGAGTCTCTTGGCGACTCGGAGGTATTCCAGGTTTTTGTGGTCTGTGAGCACCAAGAAAGGATGTCTGGCTCCCTCCAGCCAATGCCTCCACTCCTCGAGGGCCAGCTTCACAGCTAACAGTTCTCGATCAGGATGGACTCAGATCTCGACAGTCGGGATCAGGATGGACCAGGAGAGGAGCGGTGGTGAAGGCTTCTTTTAAGGTGTTGAAAGATTTTTCGGCAGATGTTGTCCAGGACAGAGACTTGGGCTTGTTTCTCAGGAGACTGGTGAGATGATTAGAGATGGAGCTGTAGTTCTGAATAAACCGTCTATAGAAGTTTGCGAAGCCGAGGAAACATTGGAGTTCCTTTATAGTGGTGGGAGTTGGCCAGTTCTTGATGGCTGTCACCTTCCCCTCGTCCATCCGGATGCCACTGCTGTCGATGTTGTAGCCAAGGAACTGCACTGAGGGTTGATGGAAGAAGCACTTTCCGGCTTTGAGGAACAGCTGGAACTCCCTCAGGCGTTTCAGGACTTCCGCAACATGGTGGCAATGTTCGGCCAGGCTCTGGGAGTAAATCAGGATATCATCGATGTATACCAAGATGAACTTGTGGAGAAACTCCCGGTATCATCTCATGTATGAAGTCCTGGAATACGGAGGCGGCGTTGACAAGGCCATAGGGCATGACCAGGTATTCGTAGTGGCCTGTGGGTGTGATGAAGACGGTCTTCCACTCGTCCCCCTCGCGTATCCGGATGAGGTTGTACGCGCTGCAGAGGTCCAACTTGATGAAAACAGTGGCACCACGGAGATGTTCCAGGGCCGCTGGGACAAGAGGAAGGGGGTAGCTGAACTTGATGGTTATATTGTTGAGAGCTTTGTAGTCAATACAAGGCTGCAAGCCTCTGTCTTTTTTTGCCACGAAAAAGAAGCTGGAAGCAGCAGGGGAAGTTGATGGACGGATGTAGCCTTGAGCCAGGGCCTCCTTGATGTATTCATCCATGGCCTTCTCCTCCAGGATGGACAGGGGATAAATCTTTCCCCTGGGCACTGACTCACCCAGAAGCAGATCGATGGTGCAGTCCCATGGCCGGTGTGGAGGCAGCTTTGAAGCTCTCTTAGGGCAGAAAACGTCACTGAAGGGGGCGTAACAGGATGGAATATCCACAGATTGTTTCTCTAATGGACTCTCAATGGATGTAGCACAGACAGGAAGATGATTCTAGCTTGGAGGATGTGGAACAGGGAATTCAGAGAAACAGTCATTAAAACAGGGGTCGCCCCACTTCAGGACTTAGCCGGTCTTCCAGGAGAGGATGGGATTATGCTGCTCCAACCACGGACGCCCTGAAATCATGTCAGAGGTGGATTCCTCCAGAACCAGCAATGAGATCTTCTCCACGTGAAGTACACCAATTTTAAGTAGTAGTGGACCGACACACCGGCTTACACATTGTCTGTGTTCCCTAGTTAGTTTCCTTGATTGTTAATTAGTTCCATGCACCTGTTTCTGTTCATTTGATTACCCTCCCTGTGTATTTAAAGGGGTAGTTCATCACTTACCTTCAGGTTGTCCCAAACCTGAATGTGTTTCTTTCTTCTGTTGAACACAAAATAAGATATTTTAAAGAATGTTGGAAACCAGACAGTGACATTAGCCATTGACTTCCATAGTAGGAAAAAAAAAAAGTACTATAGAAGTCAATGGCTACCGTCAACTGTAATAAGAATAATAAGAATAATAAGAATTTTTGGGTGAACTATCCCTTTAAGCCCTCAGTTTTCTTTGTTTTATTGTCCGGTATTGTCTTTGTTTTATGTGGTTGTTCGTTAGATTGCTCCTGCGATCTCCTATATGTTACATTGTGGATTAATAAAGAAATGTTTGCTTGGATTCTCCTGTGCGGTGAGACCAAGAAAGAAAAAAGAAAAAAAAAAGAAAGAGAGAGAGAGAGAGAGAGAGAGAAAAAAAAAGATACAAATGAACTAAACAGTTTAGTCTGAAAAGCCTACTATACAGAAATTGAATAAAATAATCAAATCTAAAAATAAAACACTGCACTGTTTTCACTGTGTGATTTAAATATACATTGATTATTCAGTGAAGAGCAGTGAATGATTTTCTCATTTTCTTTTGTTATTTGATTAACATTAAATGATAAATTTAATGCACAGATCTATTAAAGGCTACTCTGTTACCTTTCCAACTATTTATGTTCACTAAAGACATAACTAAATGCGTTTAAGTGAAAACGTCTCGGTTACTGAATCGCATAGCCGAGTCTGATGGTACGAATGAGCCAGCTGGACGGGCTGGGGAGCGCTATCCATGCTTCCAGACACTGAGCTAGTGGGACCAAAGGCACCACAGACGCACCGGGGGTGGGGCAGCGAGGCAGAGTATGGGGACCCGACTCGACGGCATGGGAGCGGCCCGGAGTGTGGTCAGACTCTGCGAGGTAGCTGTGTGAATGGGAGACGGCACATGGGGTGCGGCCTGAACCACCACACTGGAACCTGCTGGTGAAGTGAGAGAGGGCTGAGAGTGGCAAGGCGGGGCCTTGCACACTACCAGCCACACCCTCTTGGGACCTGGAGGATCACATAACAGTTCTATTCATGGGAACCGCTGGACTCCGGATAGCCAGCGGCGGAACAGACCAGAATTTTCCACCTGGCCCTCCTCCGGGGAAAGAACTGTTTACTTCAGCTGCAGGTCAACATATCCCCAGGACCGCCTCCTGCTAACCAACTGGGTTGGCTGCGGGGAGAGCGGGCTGGGTTTTAGGCCAGCTTGTGAGATGAGCACATCGAGAAAGTGTACTTTGACGACGACACATCCCAGCAAGACTAGCCAGGGGTGTTTCCGGACAACCATGGTGGACATTGTCTGGCCAGGGGCCTGCGCTATGACCTGCATCATGCGTAGCTCAACCCTGACTCAGAACTACCCACATGCAATGAGTGCTTTGGCCTACCACGGACTTGCTGGGGGCCAAGACCCATGCAGGGTAGAGGTGGTGTGCCCGTAGCACTGCGAACCCACCCTAAACGGTAGTGAGAGAGAAAAACCTTGTAATGCAGATTATGGCCCCTTTGGCGTTCCATATTTAACAGCAAAGAGGCTACAAAACTGCCAAGTTTTTCCATGCACGTCCAGGCACAGGGGGCGGGGCAAGGCGAGTATGCGTCACACAACGCCCCCAGGGGCCCGGGAAAGCATGGTTGTCAAGTCTGAATCTGATTCAGCATGAGCACATCACGACTGTGGGACGCTCAGCATCATCTTCATTTTCAGAGCCCAACAATACTCTCTCCAATGTAGCAGTCGACATCTGATCCTCTGCTGGAGCTCTGACTAAGACGCTAGGTCCCTCATGAGAAGGACCAGCAATCCAAGCAGAAGCTACCAGCCATGTTGGACAGTGAACGTGGCCGTCCAACTGGATGACACACGGCGCACTGGGCGCCGACGTGGCCATGTTTTACTAAACATGAACCACCCACGGACATAGTCACAACATGTTTGCAATGCACTAGAGGAGTGGGGGGCCCACGGAGAATGGCTTGGCGGGTATAGCCCCACTGTGATCCTCTGGTCACCCAGGCTTATTAACCAAAAAATAAACTAGATCGGGGAATAAGTGAGGGGAATCCACCTCATTAAAGGCGCTCAAGTCTCCACCGTGGCAACGTGCGCTGTCAGCCGGTAGCTCGACGGCACACGGCGCACTGAACTCTCAAGCCCTTACGAGAAAGGCGAGACAAACAACGCGCCGATGTGGGCATATTCTCATAAGAGAATATGAACCACCCACAAACACAGTCTCAGCACGCTAAGCAGACATGAGAGAAAGTGATTGTGGCTGTCAGTGAGGATAGGAAACGACCGCCTCCAGAAATGCAGAGACAGAATGACGTCTTGAAAAAGGTGCAGTGTCTGTCTGTGAAGCTCTTTTAGAAGGGGAAGAGTCAGCTCTCTCGTGCTGAAGCACACAGGGAGTGACGCGATGTGTTCGGGTACACCACTCCCCGAACACACCGGGAGGAACCAGCCCAACTCGCAACAGACAACTGCGTTTTATATGGGAATTCAGTTGCTGTTAAAACAGCAGTTGAGAGCTTAAGCTCAGGCTCCCCGGGAAGCTCACGACCTCGCTGTTGTGCCTTAACGCCAACACAAACAGACGCTGAATCACCAAGGCTGTTTAGTTTCACTCTTGTGAAGTCTGAAGCTGGACACCAAGTGTTGGCTCTGAAGCGAAAGACAGAGTGCGATTGCATCTGCTTCCTATTATGTACACCTGTCGGAGGTGGTGTGCATTATGCAAATATCACACACAATTCCATTGGCTTGTTTTAGTTCACTCGAAGCTGATAGGGCTCTCTAGCGATATCCCAATTCGTCGGTCACTACTGACGTACGTCGAACATGACCGACTGAAAGGGAACTACCCAAGACCGACATTTTGACATATTGTTGTGTGTATTTATCCATTTAAGTGCATGCTCAAAGACCAAAGTAACCTACTTGTCCATTTTTTGCTCTGTCTCAGAGCGCATGCACAGAGAGCTGCCTTCACAGCTCAATACTCTTTTAACCTTTTTATCGAGCAAGTCCAGCAGGAGACTATATATCACAACAGTCACGTTGCATGATTTTACTAATTTGGATGTTACGTAGGAATAATTAAATTAAATTAAAAGGGATCTTTCAGAGAGGCAGAGTCTCTCAGAAGTAAAGATGGGCAGAGCTGTGAAAGATTGCATAAAAATATTATGGAATACTTTAAAAACAATGTTCCTTAATGTCAAATTGCAAAGGCTTTGCAAATCTCATCACCTACAGTTGGCTCACGTTGGCAGTGTCTGGGTCCAAAGTTGGCCCTACACACCAAACCAATGCTCGACAGCCAACGGCCAAGTAGCACGTCTGTTCTGCGCCTGCCTAAGACGAAATGCCTTTCCATACCAGCAGGTGGCAGTAGCTGAACAGCCAAACAGAATGATCAGATGGCCCAATGGACCGACAAGCTCAACATGTTGAATCGGCCTAAAAATGCAGACAAGGACCAACTTCAGCCGACAGTGTGGAACATACTGAGAAAACTTAGTGTGTTCCTGCCTTAAGGGACAAGGCAGAAGACCTTTATTGGATGCCCGTGGTCTTCTGGCCCTCAGATGACACTGCATCACTCATCAGCATGATTACTAAATGGGCCCAGGGATAATTCCAGAAACCACTGTCAGTAAACACAATCTGCCGTGCCATCTGCAGATGCCAACTAAAGCACTATCATGCAAAAAGGAAGCCACATGTGAACATGGTTCAGAAGTGCCATCATGTCCTGTGGGCCAAGGCTCATTTAAAATGGACTGTTTCAAAGTGGAAAAGTGTTCTATGGTCAGACGAGTCCAAATTTGACATTCTTTTTGGAAATCACAGACGCCGTGTCCTCCAGGCTAAAGAGAAGGGAGACCTTCCAGCGTGTTATCAACGTTCAGTTCAAAAGCATAAGTGATAGGGGGGTGCATAAGTGCATATTGTATTGGCAGCTTGCATGTTTTGGAAGGCACTATGAATGCTGAAAGGTATATAAAGGATTTAGAGCAACATAAGCTCCCCTCCAGACGAGGTCTATTTCAGGGAAGGCCTTGTGTATTTCAGCAGGACAATGCAAAACCACATACTGCAGCTATTATAACAGCATTGCATCATTGTATAGTAGAAGAGTCTGGGTGCTGAATTGGCCTGCGTGCAGTCCAGATCTTTCACCTATAGAGAACATTTGCCGCATCATTAAACGTCCCAACTATTTTGAGACCTGCAGCAGGCATCAAATTTTAAATGAGCTAATTTAGTGGATAAAAGTATAAAATTTCTCAGTTTAAACATTTTTTTATCTATGTTCTATTGTGAATAAAATATTGGCTCATGTGATTTGAGTCTTTTAGTTTTCATTTTATGCAAATAAAAAACGTCCCAAGATTTCTGGACTTTAGGTTGTATAATTTTTGGATGGAACATAGGATGTGTCTATAGTGGCACCAAAAAACAGAGCATAGCTGCACCTCTGTTGTATTTGCACTTAGTGTTAGAAATCACATGTGGTTTTGGAGATGGAACATAACACTGAAAATGTAAATATTTCAAAAGATCAAGATGAGACATTTATTATGCAAGCACATCAGTTAACCTAAGATGGAGACGGAGATTTTAAATATGTGGCATCATTTATTATAAATAGCACTCTGGTTAAGTGCTAAAGTAAAAATTGGGAAGTTTGTAACATATTCAAAACAGCTAAATATAAAACTAGATATAAAGCTAACTACCATACATATATATATATATATATATATATATATATATATATATATATATATATATATATAGTGCTGTTTGAAAGTTTGTGAACCACTTGAAGAATCTGTGAAAATGTGAATAATTTTAACAAAATAAGTGGGATCATACAAAATGCATGTCATTTTTTATTTAGTACTGTCCTGAGTAAGATATTTTACATAAACAATGTTTACACAAAGTCCACAAGACAAAAAAAAAAATGTTTTGCTGAATTCATCAACATGCCCCAATTCAAAAGTTTATGAACCCATTCTTAATACTGTGTGTCATTACCTGGATGATCCACGACTGTTTTTATGTTTTGTGATGGTTGTTCATGAGCTATGTATGATTTTGAGATCCATCTTTTCACACTAAGGACAACTGAGAGACTCAAAAATAACTATTAATAAAAAAGGTATGATCCCTCTTATTTTGTTAAAATTATTCACGTTCACATATTCTGCAAGGGGTTCACAAACTTTCAAGCAGCACTGTTTACACACATATACACACACCGTTGCAATCAAACTTATTCAACCCCCTTAACCTGCAAGACATTTTGCTGCTGAGAACAAAATGTTATGAAAACAATTTATCAAAGGCATCAGTAAACTATACAAAGTTTATTAAAACACATTTGAGTGATTCCAAGAATGTAAGGTTGATGAAAATGAAAAAAAATAAATAAAAAAATAAATCAAACTGGCTCTAAACATTTGTGTACAAAATTATTCATCCTCCAAAAGTCAAATTTTGTGCAGAATCTAAATGCTGCCTGTAAGTGCTTAGAAACGTCTGTCACCTCTCGACTGCAATCTTTGCCTGTACCTCCCTTGAAAAAGCTTCCAGATCACTGATGGTCTTTGGTTTCCATGCTACCACTGCTTTCTACCAAATATTTTCAATGAGATTTCAATCTGAAGACTGTATATGCCACTCAAGAACAATCTACAACTGATCCCTGAACCAAGCTTTAGTAGATTTAGATTAAGATACTTTGGGACAGCTGTTCTGCAGGAAAGTCCATTGATCATCAAGCTTCAGTCTCTGCACTAAAGGCATCACCATCATTGCCAAAATGGCTTGATACTTCAAAGAATTCATTATGTCCTTCATATGGTCAAGATTTATACTTCCTGCAACACCAGAGAACCCCCATAACAAGACTGGACCACCTTGTTCTTCTGCTCATGAGCTTTGTCTTTTTTGCACCAGATGTACCACTGATCCATGGATGAAAAAAGTCCCAGTTTGGTCACATCCCTTCATAAAACATTCTTCCACAACTCTGCATGTATATCCAAATAAAAGCAAATTGATTGAAGTCAGCCTTTTATGTTCTTCTTGGTGAAGAGTGGCATTTGGCAAAGCTGCAAAGCTTATACAAACCCGATTCCAAAAAAGTTGGGACACTGTGATTGTGAATGAAAACAGAATGCAATGATGTGGAAGTTTTAAATGTATATATTTTATTCAGAATACAACAAAAATGACATATCAAATGTTTAAACTGAGAAAATGTATCATTTTAAGGGAAAAAATAAGTTGATTTTAAATTTCATGGCATCAACACATCTTAAAAAAGTTGGGACAAGGCCATGTTTACCATGTTTACTCTTCTTTTTATAACAGTCTGCAAACGTCTGGGGACTGAGGAGACAAGTTGCTCAAGTTTAGGAATAGGAATGTTGTCCCATTCTTGTCTAATACAGGCTTCTAGGGGGTATATATATATTACAGTTGCAATCTTTAAATCTTGCCTCTTCTACTGGGCTATTGCACAAGTCTTTTTATAATATTAATCTTTAATATTTAATATTTTCTTATTTTTCAAAGCACAAGCTACCATTTGTCAATATACTCAGTAAAATCTTTTTGGAATTGTGTTTGAACCATGTGCAAAGGCAAGTGCAGTCATTCAGTCATTTAATAATTGATACTGAATCTCACAGATTATCTGTGTTTGCCAGGTTTGCTGCACAAGAGGAAAGTTAAGATTCCTGTAAAACATTTAAAAATCTTAAAAGATATTTATCCTTACTTGTCCTTACTTGTCCTCACATTTAAAAATTAATATGAAAAAGGAAACTTGGGTCTAAAACATTTTGATTATGGCCAATAAACTTGCTAACCCAAACAAAATGCAGTACTATGCTTAATGTTGATAGCATATTATGTTTTGACAGAAAACACATTTTTACAAACATGTATACAGGAAATATATTTAGGCTATGCTATTGAATGTGATTATTCGCCGCATTAAAAACATTCTGCATAATTCTTTCTGCTGACATTCACACTACAGGTATAAAACTTTCCCACATGGGAGAATAATTGCAGTAGATGCTACACTGTAATCCTCTCTAGAGCAATCCAGATATCTGCCGTAGTTGTTCTGTATTGTGTATCAGATCCTTCTGT
This sequence comes from Chanodichthys erythropterus, assembly GCF_024489055.1. Classification (NCBI taxonomy): domain Eukaryota; kingdom Metazoa; phylum Chordata; class Actinopteri; order Cypriniformes; family Xenocyprididae; genus Chanodichthys; species Chanodichthys erythropterus. Next base: position 32,083,351 of record NC_090232.1, on the reverse strand, counting down.
CACTGTCAACATTTTAAGGATTTATTACAGACTAAACTCTTTTGGGCTCCCATTCAGAGACCAATTTACTTCAACCTTCCATAAACCTGGTAAAACTGGCCAGCTAGTAATGGGTAGAGAACAGAATTTGAGAATGAAACCTAGATCTACAAGGTACTACAGGTAAATAAGGTAAAAAAAATGTTAACTTAAAGATATCACCATACTTTCACCAGGTTATTAATCACAGTACATTAAGAGAATAGGTTAGAATTACACATTTTCTGAAAAGTTATGTATAAATATGCAAATGATACATTATCTAATTAAATATTCAATAATAAGTAATACATTTCCAGAACAGAACTCTGAACATTAGATAAAGCCAGGTTCATAATTTTTGTTGTATGTTGTTGACATATAACACTTTATTTTATTTTTTATTTTATTTAATTTTTTTTTGCATGCTATACTGAAGTGGAGGTTTCTGGATCAGTGCATGAGAAAAAAAAAAAAAAAAAAAAAACGTCTCAGGTTACATATGTTACCGTTTGTCTGAGAGGGGAACGCAATAGGAGCGCTTTGAGTGAGCTGGTGTCTGAAGCACGTGTTTACACACGGCAGTCGGTGATTGGCTGAATGTGACAACGTAGTGTAGTACATCGCTGAAACCATAAATAGATGCCATGCCAGGGTGTTGCCAGATTATATTTGTCTGAAGAAGATGTGCAGGCATGGCTTGGGCCATGGCAGCGAGATGCAGTGTCTTGTTCCCCTCTCAGGGAACCGGGTTACATACATGACCTGAGATGCTCCCTTTCAAATGGAACTCAATGTTGCTTGATGCTATGGGAACTTTATTACCAACTTCATGACGCCACAAGACAATACAGGACAATGTATATATGCACAGACAATTGTTGAGCACAGGCTGAAACAAATCAACCCTGAAGGACTTGAGACCCTTGGGGTGTAGCTGTTATCTAAATTCCAAGTCCTTTTTCAGGTTAGCCTGGTAGGCCTGCAAGACCTCCATGGAGTGCAGGGATGCACCAGCCTGACCTTCTGCCATGTAAGCCTTACCCATGTTACCCTACAAGGCTTGCTGGGTAAGGCTGCAACAATACACTCGAGGGGGAAAGATAGCCCGCAGGTGTGTCTTCCACCCTTGGCACCACCCCGGAGCCGTATACCGTGCATACCGACCACCATAAAGTATGTCGAGGTGGCCTGAGTATGTACATGAGCTTAGTATGGATTCCTTCAAGAACTCGAAACCTCAGTGAGGAGGTCAGGGAAGAAAGGGAGATGGCGGCAGAGAGGTTGCTCTCAGCCAGGTGTTAAATATTGATTGTCAAGTTTAGATAGAGTGACATTTTTCAACTCTTCAGGCCACTCTAAACTCAACTTGGCAACAGCACGAGTAACCTCGAGCAGTTCCTCAAACGTGACATTTGAATGAGAGAACTACTCTGCTGACGCACCCGCCTGTCTGTCCGCATCCAACTCCTCAGAATCAGATGCAGACAGCATGAGTTCCTCATTCTAGTCTGAAGAAATTGTGGGGCGGTTTTGAGTTACACTTAAAAGGGAACTCATTTTGAGAAAACAGCCTTTAAAGATCAAGTATTGCAATTGAAATCTATAGAAACAAATTGATAAACTATAATAAGATTAACACATGCACATTTTGGATGTTTTCCTTTCCCGAATCTAAATGAAAATATGTCATAGATGTAAAATACCCCAAAGCCCAAAATCCGAAAATTGACCAGTGCTTGAAAAACAATGGTTTGCCTGTAGTGTCTTTTTTCTTAAAGATAAAATCAAAGTTTGTGCCCATGTCTGTTAACTTTAAGATCCTCTACATGCTAGAGTACCTTTAAGCCAGGGGTGTCCAATCCTTCTCCTGGAGGTCCACTGTCCTGCAGAGCTTAGCCCCAACCCCAATTAAACACACCTGAACTAGCTAAATCAAGGTTTGTAGGCAGAACAGTGGCTATCCAGGACCAAGCTTGGACATCCCTGCTTTAAGCAGATAAACATTTAAAACATACAGTTTTTCTCTTCCAGGAAAATTGATCAAAATTGACTCGCATAGAACTATAAGTGTTACGGACTGCTCAGAGACTTTGGTTGAAGATCCAAATGCTGCTTTATTTGTACATTCCAGAATAGTAATCTATATAACAAGCAACGGGTCACACACACAGGCAAGCAATCCAAATACGGGCAGAAAAACACAAGCAAAGCTAACTGCTTTCAGTTAAAAGTAGCTAAAACTGGTAGCTAGATATGACTAGATGACATCATAATGGCAAATTTATTGATCTATATATAGACCAGTAGGCAAAATAAGAATCTAGATAAGGTTTGTCCAATAAATTGTTAGATTTGTCCCTAAATCTTTGAAAAAAAGGTCTCAAAAGGGGCAGGGAAGTCACAAAATCTAGTGACACAACACTGCATAGGAAACCTGGATAACGCTCAAGAATGCAGTGTAACAACATACAAAACTTTGCAAAGAGTGAGAGAAAACTCAGGGCTTATATACACAGACACAGTCGGTGGAGAGCAACAGTTGGGAAACAACTTTCTGATGACACAGCTTAATGCTTATAAGTTTAAACAACCATTATGTATTGATTTCTTTTAAAATGTTTGATTTTAAATCTCTCTAATGTCATGTTTTTATGTGTAAAAATAATGTGCAAATATTCCCAAACTCTCCGACAGTGTGATCTCTCTATGGGTTATGTGATTGTTGTCATTTATAAAAAAAATAAATATAAAAACATGTATATAATTAAAGTAAAAATAATTGATACACACATCTTTCGAATGGAAATAAATAACAAGTGTTATGGGTGTATTTTTCATTATGTTTATTTTCATATAAAAGCAACAGAACTTAAATTACATCCAGTTTATCAGCAACACAGCGCACGAGTGTGAATCCCGCGATATCCGCCTTTGATCTCGTAGGTTCTGATCCACTACGAGAACAGAGAACTGTCCGTCTTGCCTGCACTTTTTTCACTCCTCCCCTCACTGCAGCCGCCTATTCTTGGCTGAACTTCAGGCGAGGCTAGACACATCTCAAACAAGCCTAATAAGTGTTGTTAAATTCACAATAAATTACCCAGTAGCTACTTAAATGTGCTATTGCATCAGCTTTAAACTCCATTATTTACTCAGTATATCAAGATCAGTCAATGAGTCTTGACAGTAATGTTCTTGATTAGTTAACTAGGCAATTAACATTCAATAAACATGGTTTAATGTAAAAAATAAATAAAATAAATAAATAAATAAATAAATAAGTCAAAGAAAAATCACCTTTACAAAGAGGTACATGAACAGCATAAATCACCTAAAGTAGCCTACATGAACAATTTCTAGGAGAAGAAATGGACAGTATTTGTGAAAGATTTATTACTATAGCAGGACTATTAATAGTTTTGTTTTGTTGCCTAGATAAGAATAAAGATTTATTTCACATTTTTTTTATTTTTTTTATTTTTTTTTAATGTGCAAAATTTGTACACAAATCAAGTACTTCACTTGAGTAAAAGTACAGATACCCTATACAATATATATTTTTTATGTTTTAAGTAGCCTACTCCTTTCAATTTTTACAAAGTACAAACATACTTGATTTTTAATGTAGGCTACTTGAGTATTAAAAGTAATATATATATATATATATATATATATATATATATATATATTAATTTAGCCTATATATACTTAAGTAGATTAACAAAGTAAAAATATGTTGTTACAGTCCAGTTACGTCCATCACTGACCTATTATTCATTATCTAAGACTTTGTCATTTTGTGGCATTGTAACCAGCAAGCCCATACTGTCCACACTTCACCAAGTAAAGCCCATGTCACCAACCTCACTTTTAGTTTACCACATCCAAGTGAATCAGTCTGAAGCCGGCATGTTCAGTCAGACTGTCCCAAAATGTGATGAAGACCTGAGTGAACCTGAAAGGATATAGAGCTTCCCAAGAGAAATAACAGACCTTTTAGCCCACGGCTGCGAGCAGCCGCACGCGCTTGTACACGCCATCAAATACACAGCTCACCCCGTTTCAACCGATACTATGCTGAGAAAAGATACAGAGTCAGACATATGGAAAGACCAAAAAGCTAAACTACCATATGGAGTCACTGTTTGTCAAATTCTGCTTCATAACACTGAATAAATGCAACTTTCACCTACCCCTCTATCTTTATAATAGGGAGCTATGTGAAAAATTTTAAATTAATAAGGTTGCCAGGTGTGTCTGGAAGATTTAGTGCAAAATATGTTAAGCCATTTCAAGGACTGTCAGATGGATCTCCATTGCACGCCTATCCTGCGAAATCACATTAAAAACCTTTTCGCTGATATTATGGCATGAAAGATCTCTGAATTTTCAATTACTGCCCTCTGTGCTCCTGTCACCTCTGTGATTTCACAACCCACTCCCCTTTTCTCCTGAGGCCCAGCTGATCTGGATGCAGGTGGGGTTGAGATTGATTGAGCTACTGGTGGGAGCCTTAATGAGTTGGGTGGCAGATGCTGGTGATCAGTCGGGGCAGTAAATTGCCCTGACAGATTTGGATGGCAGCAATGACCTTAGGTAACTGGCTGCTGAGAGATGGTCCATTTTGATGCTGTTGTCCCCTAGTGGCAAAGCACCAGCACTTATTGGTCTTCTGTGAGTATTTGTGTAAATCCATTTTAGCCTCCATCCCAGCATGACAGAACTCCAAGAGCACAGCATTTTATTTATTTTTTTCAAGCTTCACCTTGAGTTTAGCCATCTGCACGGCTTTGTTAACATTAGAAGATTTATCCATAGCAAACAACCTCCTGCAATCTCTCACCTATCTGCTTTCCTCTCTAACTGCTACTTTTTGAAGCCTCAGAGGGCACAGTTGGTTGCTAATCTTGTTTCAGCGGGCTGACAAAAGCTATTGTTTCTTGCACAGACGCCTGCATGAGCCAAGATGTTTCCCTATTTCACACAGCGCTGAACGGAGCAATCTGTTCAGGAAGAAACGCCACAGCAATATGTCAGAACGCTAAAGAGATTGGTAAAAGAAAAAAACAAAATAGCATATGGTGAGAACCTCCAAATTCACAGAAGATCAAAAGAATGAACACAAGCTGGGTCTGTTTGATTTCAATCACACATGATGATCACAAAGGCGTCAGTTTACTAAAAGTAAATGTATGACAAGTGCAGATGACATCATCCAGTCTAACAATATCACAAGACCTTATTAATTCAATTAAGTGTAGAATGACCGAGAAGAGAGACAAAACTGCAGTTGAACATTAACCAAGAGAATAAATAATCACATAGTGTTTCAAAACCATAAAGTAAACAAACACCCCTCTAAAATTTTGCACACGTCACAATTATTGGCAAACATAGGCTTTCATAGGAGTTTTTTTTTTACCCCTTCACAGCTTATTTTTATGTGACTGTCTATGGAATAGTCCACATAAAAAAAATATGAAAATTCAGTAATTATTTACTCACCTTGATGGCCTTCTAAAGCTGTATTACCGTATTTTTAAAAAAAAAACAAAGGGAGAAATTATAAATGGTAACCTTTTTCAAGCTTAAAAAAAAAAGATGCAAATATGTCATAAAATAATCTAATGCAACTCGTTCCATATATTCCAAGTGTAGGGTATATGGTAGGGTTTGTCGAGAAACAAAATGAAAATTTAATGTGAAAATCTTAACCGCGGCCATTGAGTCATTTTGAGAAATAAAAATTAATATATCAGTAATATATCAGTAAAGTGTGTGTATTCTTCTCAGAGGTCAATATCTCTGTTGTGCAATATATTATTATTTTTTTGTGTTGTAATTAAATTAATTACAGCTAATTTAATAATTTGAAGCTAAAAATTTAAAATCTTTTTGTTATTGGTAAGGAATTCTTTGGCATTTACCAGGCAACCAACAATATGGCAGCTACCATACATAATTGATGATCAGTGTTTTGAGTCTTGATTGAGATTTGGCCATTTTTAAGCAGCCAGGCTTCCCTAAAAGCAAAGTCACAACACGTGTTTGAGTCTGTGCGCACAGATGTTAGCGTGCTCATATGCATGTGCATTTCTGTCATTACATGAGAGGATTTCTGATTCAATATTTAACACATGTGAAAACACACAAATGTGATTAGCCAAAGAGGCAGCCGGTGTTTGACTTTACCTGATTTCACCATGGTTGAGAGATTCAGAAACAGCCTTTGTGCAACCTCCTGTTCTGTCTCAAACTGTATAAATCAATGAGGTTTTTGCAGAAACCTTGCAATTATATTAAATAAAACCAATGAAATAAATGCAAATATAGAATCAGAGAAATCCAATAACATTAAATGATTAGAGTGCATGAGTGTTGAAGTAAAGCTGCTTAAGTTTTTATTTTCATTGCATAAGCAAAAGCAAAAGCAAAAAAGGTTTTCAGTCTGCTCCAACTTGACAAAGTACACTTCACATGCAATTGCCAAGGGCAGTCACAAGTGCATTAAATTACTTAATAATGAAATATTCTTTAACTTCTTCCTGTCATAAAAGATGACAATGACTGAAGATGAAGATCAAAATGTCATGCAAAATTTGCATGTCTATGGTATAAAACCGGTTCAAATAATCATGCAAAACTGTGATTAAACAAACAAACAAATGCCTCAAATGATATTTCTGCAACTTTAATTTAGAAGCCACAAGGAGAGTACAACTTTTTTTTCCCCTTCCATGCCTACTATCAGACAACTCTCCACAGTTGGTTGAACACTAGGATAATTCAAAATCTAAATGGAACTTACACCAAAGACCATCCCCTCACCCACCGCTATTTCATAAGCCTCAGAGTCGGGTAATTGAAAGAAAAGTAGCCTGAGAAAATTGGATCTATCTCTGAGGAGAGGGGGAGGCAGAGGAGAAGGAAGAATGGGGGATGTAGAAAGGTGTGTTGTAGTCTCGCATAGCCAGACCTTCAGACTGACTTCAGAAAGTCTGGACTCCATAATAGCTTTCATTGGCCAAGGACCACTCATAAGCCATCTGACTGACATGCAAAGCAACCAGTCACATTAAGTTTTGTTCAGCATCATGTTTAAGCATGTGAAAATGTAAAGTCGATGTCCCTACAGTAACAGACCAGCGTGTAAAACTCTTGGACGAGTTTTGCTGTGAACTTCACACACTTCATATACTTTTGAAAATCCAGAACTTAGTTGATTATGATAAGCGATAATAATGGTGTTCCATTACGTGACCCACACATCTCCCCGAAAAACTATAGAATTCCATCAATCAGATGACGACTTCGAAACTCCTGAAGTGTTTCCAATTTTGTGTGCCATATGCATCAGACTTTCAGCCAGCTGTCCCTGGGAATGACGTCTCAAGCCTGATTTATATTTTCACCTGGTTCCGCAAACCTCCACTGACTGCGTGCGCATCTCTCCAAATTAGTTCACCCAAAAACGTCTCAGGTTACAGATGCAACCCTGGTTCCCTGAGTAGGGAACGAGACGCTGCGTGGTAACGCATTGGGAACCTTCTGCGTGATGTCGTCACTGAAGCACTCATGTATCTAACCAATCGCGTAGCGAGACGTCAGAGACGGGTGAAGTCACGGACCAGGAAACTATAAAGCATACCGGGATGCAGAGCACGCTAGCTTCTGGATAAGTCTGAGACAAATGCTCGCAAGTATGCAGGGGTACGGCAAGAGACGCAGCGTCTCGTTCCCTACTCAGGGAACCAGGGTTACATCTGTAACCTGAGACGTTCCCTTTTTTACTGATGACCCCGGAGTGGAGCCGACATCAAGGTTATAAAACCTTACAAACGTGTGCTGACATGACCAGCCAGCCGCGTCACAAATGTCACCGATGGAGACACCTGACATCAATGCTTTTGATGCCGCCATACCCCACGTAGAATGGGCACGGACATTCAGAGGAGAAGGCTGTCCGGCCGCATCATATGCAAGTGTGATGGCCTCGACCACCCACTTGCTCATCCTCTGCTTAGATGCAGGGCCCCCTTTCTTAGGGGACCCATAACAGACAAAAAGCTGATCAGTCTTACGCCACAGGGCAGCTCTGTGGACGTAAGTATCCAAGGCCCTTACAGGGCAGAGCAGATTTAGTTTTTCCTGATCCGAAGATTTAAAAGGAGGAGGGCAGAAAGCCTGGAGCACAATGGGACCTGGAACGTGGGTAGGGACCTTAGGGACATAGCCCGGTCTAGGATGCAGTAATGCTTTCACCATTCCTGGAGCAAATTCAAGGTATGAGGGAGCAACTGACAGTGCTTGTAAATCTCCTATCCTTTTCAAAGAAGTGATAGCAAGTAGAAAAATAGTCTTTAGAGTGAGGAACCTCTCAGGAACCTCCTCTATTGGTTCAAAGGGCGCCTCGGCCAACCCTTGTAAAACCACGGCCAGGTCCCAGGCCAGAACCCTTGTGCGCACTGGAGGCCTCAACCTCAGTGTGCCACGGAGGAAGCGAGTGACCAGGGGGTCTCGACCCACCGAAAGGCCACCTACAAGGGGAATATGAAAGGCAGATATAGCCGCAATGTAAACCTTCAATTTTGAAGGGGATAGGCCCTCCGAGAACTTTTCTTGGAGAAATGTAAGCACGTGGCTAATAGAGGCGTGGACAGGGTCCACATTAATACGTCTGCACCAGGCAGAGAACAGATTCCACTTGTATAAATAAAGCTTCCTCGTGGCGGGAGCTCTGGAGTTTAATATGGTCTCCACAACCTCGGTTGGGAGACCAGCATCTACGAACCTGGCCCCCTCAGAGGCCAGGCCCATAGTTTCCATAATTCTGGGCGGGGGTGTATTATGGAACGTCTGTTCCATGGCATCCAGCCCCAGAGGTGCTGGATGGGTGAGGGAGTACCAGAGTGGACACTGGGTTGACTCTCCCGAAGCAAATAGGTCGACTTCCGCTCGACCGAAATTTTTCCACAGGAGATCCACCACTTCTGGGTGAAGTCTCCACTCCCCGGGCCTCGGGTCCTGCCTCGACAGGGCGTCTGCTCCCATATTTTGGCGCCCTGGGATGTAAGCTGCTCTCAGGGAGAGCAGCTTCCCTTGGGCCCACAGGAGGATCTGACGGGCCAAGTAATAAAGTTGGCGAGACCGCAAACCCCCCTGATGATTTATATAGGCGACCACAGCAGTGATCTGTGGGATAATCTGTTTGAGTGTAAGCATCTTGAACTTGAGCTTCTGGATTGAGCGATTTAACACGTGTAAATCTATGATAGGACGTAGTCCTCCATCCTTCTTTGGAACAATGAAGTAACGGCTGTAGAAGCCTGACAGCTTGCTGGGAGGAGGGACCCTTTCTATAGCTCCTTTTTGCAAGAGTGTCATAACCTCTTGTTCCATCACCAGAGACTGCTCGGGGCTCACCACTGTGGGAAGGACCCCGTTGAATATGGGCGGGCGAGACCCGAACTGTATTCTGTAACCCTTTTCTATCATGAGCAGCACCCAATTTGATATATTTGGAAGTAGTTTCCACTCTGCCAAAAAATCTACTAAGGGAACCAGTCTCTCGAGACTGGTCTCTGGTGTTTTTTGAGCACTTGGCTCGGTGATCTGACACGGCGCGCCGGCAGACAACCGAATCAAGTGGCCGGCCCTCCTCGAAGGACCGGCGGGGACCGCCGTGCCCTGACGCACACTGGGTGGCAGGGTTGACGGACTGTCCCCCTGAGGGTGCCGAAGGGGAGCAGGGATTAGATGTATTTTTTCCCGGCTTCCTCCGGAGGGGACCACCCTCATTGGGTCCTGACCCACAGATGTCAGGACCGCTTTGAAGCCTTCCTGGCGATGATAACGGCCCGCAGGTCCGTTTTGCCCTTGGAAGGCTTCTTGTGAGCGGACCGACCAGGTCCCCAAGCTGTTTGTGGGGGAGCTCGAGTGGCCACGCTCACTTTCTGTTGCGCTCTGTGGTGCGCTGAGGAGCTCGTGGACGGCCGAGGCTGCTCCTGCTCAGCAGCCTCGGGGGGAACAGAGCGGAGGGGGATGAACCTCTGGAACGCCGCTGATTGTTTTTTCGCCTCCTGGAACCTCTCGATGACTGTATTTACAGCGTCGCCGAAGAGGCCCGCAGGGGACAGAGGCGCGTCCATAAGGGCAGCTTTGTCTCGCTCCCTTATGTCCGAGAGGTTCAGCTACAAATGTCTCTCCGTAGCCACCAAGGCTGCCATAGACTGGCCGATTTCTTTGGCCGTCTCTTTGGTGGCACGGAGAGCGAGATCAGTTGCCATCCTGATCTCTTGAATGCAATCATAAGTGGCCTCCCCGCTCTCATCAATCTCCCCCAGCAGGTCTGCTTGATATGCTTGAAGCAGCGACATGGTGTGTAGGCATGTCACCGCCTGACCTGCTGCCGTGTATGCTTTGCCCACCAAGCTTGATGTTGTTCTTAAGGGCTTGGTGGGCAACGTCGGGGCTTTTAGTGACGATGCCGACTCGGGCGAGAAATAGCCCGCATGCGTCTCTTCAACCCGGGGCATCGCCGCATAACCGTGCCGTTTCAACCCCACTATATTGCTATATACAGACGTTTGGGGGCTGAATACGCGGTGCTGCACAGGCCTTTTCCACGACCTCGACACCTCGGTGTGGAGGTCCGTGAAAAACGACAAACCCCGACGCTGGGGTAGCGACCGAGCGGGCAGAAAGCGCTCATCTAGCTTACTTTTTGGTTTCAGTTCTGCCCGCTCTGCTGGCCAATCAATTTTTAACTTGGCCACAGCCCTGGTCACTACCTCCAGGAGCTCCTCATATGCTGGGGAAGAGGATGGCGGGTCCTCTTCCCCAGTCTCGACGCTCACCACATCAACCTCCTTGGAGGAAGAGAGGTGAAGCGCCGATGCCTCTCTCCGGGGGGAAGAAACCGCAACGCGTGCTTCCGCCTCCTGAGAAGAGACACTGGGGCTGGCGGGTAAAGGGCGAGATAAGGCTGGGCCCATCTCAACCCCCTCCGCCAGCTCCATCTGCGAACCCCACGACAGCAGCCGGCGCTGCGCCTCAGCAGCAGCAGGACCCGACCCGCGGGGAATATATATATATATATATATATATGTGTGTGTTTGTGCAACTCTTGTCCTCAGACGAAGAGATATTGTAAATGATACGGGACAAACAACACCAAATAAGACAGACAAGATAACATAGAGCGCTTTGTTGAAGACACAGAAGCTAGCGTGCTCTGCATCCGGGTATGCTTTCTAGTTTCCTGGTCCGTGACGTCACCCGTCTCTGACGTCTCGCTACGCGATTGGTTAGATACATGAGTGCTTCAGTGACGACATCACGCAGAAGGTTCCCAATGCGTTACCACGCAGCGTGGACAGTTCCCACGAAAGGGAATGAAAATTTTGTCATTTATTACTCATGCTCATGCCGTTCCAGACCCGTAAGACCTTGGTTAATCTCGAAACGCAAATTGAGGTATTTTAGTTGAAATCCGATGGCTCCGTAAGGCCTGCATAGGGAGCAATGACATTTCCTCTCCTCTCCATCAAGGTACTAAAAACATATTTAAATCAGTTCATGTGAGTACAGTGTTTCAATATTAATATTATAAAGCGACAAGAATATTTTTGGTGCGCCAAAAAAAAAAAAAAAAAAATTATTTAGTGATGGCCGATTTCAAAACACACCTTCAGGAAGATTCGGAGCACAATGAATCAGTGTGTCGAAATCACAGTTTGGAGCGCCAAAGTCATGTGATTTCAGCAGTTTGGCGGTTTGACACACGATCCAAATCATGATTCGATATGCTGATTCATTATGCTCCGAATCTTCCTGAAGCATTGTTTTGAAATCGGCCATCACTAAATAAGTCTTTTTTTTTTTTTTTTTTTTTTTTTTTGGTGCACCAAAAATATTCTTGCTGCTTTATAATATTAATATTGAACCACTGAAATCACATGAACTGATTTAAATATGTCATTGCTGGCTATGGAGGCCTCACTGAGTCATCAGATTTCATCCAAAATATCTTAATTTGTGTCTGCCATGTAAAATGGCATGAGGGTGAGTAATTAATGACAGAATTTTCATTTTTGTGTGAACTAACCCTTTATTACTTGACACACACGCCGTTGTTCTATTCTTTGAAACGACAGGGGGCAACTCAGAGAAATAGTTCTCTAAATCAGTAGGAAGCAGTGCTGAGAAGAAGTAAGGTACACATGATGATGTTTATTCTAGTAACTTACACCAAAACCACACTGCAAAAAGAATCGTGTAAAACCCGGTAAACCTTGGGATGTTTCCTTGTGACATTAGAACAAAATATATGGATATGAGAACATGTATACTACTAAATTAACATTATCTTAAATATTTTCTAATTTCACTAAACATTTTCATTTAGTTTCATGAACATTTTTATTAAACATGGACCTTTATTTTCATTAAAATGGATTATTTCTGGTATTGTTAGCACAATTTGTAAATGTAAGCAACAAATTTAGACACTCAAACCGGGTGCCAGTGTGGTGAGAGGTCGCCTACATGCTCGGCCAGATTCACCTCGCATTCGTGCATCTTCGGATGCGGAGCTGTGCGGAACGTTCGAAAATTTGCCGTGCACACCATCATGAGAAATGGGTTCATCCACACTCAATGCGAACTTCTGCCAACGCCGTGATGACATCTTTTTTGGCACGTGCACCCAAGCAAACTTGTGGATATGTAGATCATAACCCAGGCTTGAGACTGAGACCTTCCCTATATAGTAGGTGAAAAACAGTATGTGAAAAAGTATTATGTCCGAATTCACAGTACTCATAAAAGAGTAGGCAAAAATAATCCGGATGACCTACTACTTCTGGCGAGATACTGAAGTGTGCATATGGACACTATCCCATGAGGCCATGGGAGAAGATTGTGAATGGCCGTGTGACATAACTGATGCTGGTAGGTCACATGATAATGACAGCATGGCGGATGTAGTACGTCTGAATTACATCCATACTACACACTCTCATACTATATAGAACATACTTTTTGGCAGCCGTGAAGTTATTACTTATTCAAAATAAGTACTTACCTCAAGAGAGTATGCAATTAAGCCAAGGTGTGTGTCACATTTACTGTTGTTCAGTGTTCTTTCAATTAAATCCAATCATTTCAACAGACATCCATGCAATTGCAGGTTTTGTGTGTGGGCCAAAGATTCTCTGTGCAGATAGTTGCACTGCAGTGACCAAGAGAAAGCTGCTTGTATTAAAAGTGACTACTGTGTGAGCTGTGCCTTAAAGGTGGGGTAAACCTTTTTTCAAAAATGCTGTTTGGACATTGTTGATATTTGAAATCAAAAAAAAAAAAAAAAAAAAAAAAAACAACACACCCCTCTCTTCATTGCTCTGCCTTCAAAACTCAGTCTCCAATCCTAACCATCTTGCTTCGAGTCGGTCTCAAACCCCAGCCTGATTGCTGCTGGCAGGTGAGGTGAATGCACTAACAATGACACTAAACACAATATTTTTTAATGTGCACAACTAGCTGGTCACAGTTACACACGTGGGGCTCTAACAGGTCCAACAGAACTCTTCTCCTCCAGCTACACAGCGATGAACTCCATTTACTGCTCGAAGTGGGGTAGTTGTTTCAGATACTAAGAGCAATTGCCTAGACATTGGAGAGTCCGCGGGAATACAGCTGGTCAGTCATGGCATATCACTGTCACCAACAGAATTGACTAAACGAGGGAAGATGCTCGAAGACAGTAGCCACCTTTATATTTACATAATTTGTGTGACCAGGAACCAGATGTGTGACAGGAACCAGATGATTTAGCAAAAGTTACTGTATACACATTTCAAAATGCTAATATTAACAACTTATCACAATGAGCCATTGATATGGCAGTTGATCACTAGTTTATCATAACAAAGAGAGGACAAGGTACAATGATTTTCTGTCCTTTTTATCATGTTATTTTCACTCTGCAAGTCTGCAGATCAGAATGGATGTGTTTTATTTTTATAAGTGGTTTATTTTCATTTAAAGCTACTGTCAGCGTGCTGTCTGTTTGGATATATTACACATAAAATGCCTCTACTACCTGGTAGATATCACTGAAATTGGTGTCCTGAGATATCACACGTCTCTCTGTGACAGCCTTAGGCTCTGTAAAGAGAGAGAGAGAAAAACGTGTCTGGTGAGCACTTTTACTTTATCAGAAACGCTCTAAGCCTGTCAATTATTGTGCATGTTTGGGTTTGTGCAGGTTTTTGGTAAAAAAAAAAAAAAAAAAAGGACATAATTAAGCTATATGTTGCAAGTGATCTTGCGAACTTATGCAATGTGGATCTGTATTTAGAAACTGGTTCCTTTTTTATCATGTAGTGCAGTAAATATTGTACTCTTTTATTCATATAGCAGCTTCATGCTGCCTAGGAATCTATAGCATGTTAATAGCATTTCAGATATTTCATCACCAGAGTATAAAGGCTGTTAGAATGCTTTGGAAAAGCTTGTGTGAAATTAAGTGACCACACAATGATTTGTAGGTGGTTAAGAGGTTTACCATGACTGGCTATGATCTTTTACAGGGATATATAAATATAAATGTATATAAAATCAGTGTGTGTGTGTGTGTGTGTGTGTGTGTGTGTGTGTGTGTGTGTGTGTGTGTGTGTGTTTGGTGGCAACAACAATCGTGAAAACAATTTGACAAAGGTCTAGAGGTAAGGTACATAATGCTATATTGTATGTGTTTATAAACATATAGTGATGAATTCTTTATCAAGTCACTGTGAGTAGAATGTGATCACATTACTTGCATCCTGATTACATCTGCAATCAAGCTTGCTAGTTGTCTTCTCCCAAAGGATATAAATAGAAACTAAACTCACAGTGTCTACTGACTTTATTGGTTGTATTCCTGCCGTCCAGAAGAATTTGAAGCAGCTGATGAAATCCCTTTGCTGGATAAGTGATGTGGCAATGTGCCTTGAATGCATGAGATATTGAGAACGGTAGTGAAAAGCCGGACTGAAGTTTGGTGTTGTCGAAATTATCGTAAATACAAAATGCACATGCCCTCCCATTCCCACATGATAGCACGTGAAGGCAGCATTAGTAGAGTTAGTTGTTATTTTGAATATTTGAAAATTTATCAATCAATCGTGTTTATATCCTACATTGCACTTTGACATATTTTCTTATTTACGTAATTAGCTACAAATATAATCCCCTATAATTTCCTGCAAATCCAATAACCAAAAATCTTAACTTCTCAGCTCAAATAATGTAATTCATTGAGAATTGTATGACTTATCACTTTCTCTAGTTATTACTACATATATTACCATGAATATTTATCAATAATATTCAATTTAATTGTTTTTTTGTTTTTTTTTTCTTCTCAGATAAAGGTTTCCTTTCCTGTTTCTCTAAATTACCCAGCTTTCCAAAGTTATATGTTTCCCTGTTTCCCAAAAAAGAATGACTAACAGACTGAACAAATACTAATACAGCAGGGTGTTCGGATAGTATTTTCATATTGTATTTTTTAATGTAGTTTTTTTTTTTTATTATTATTATTTATTTTTTTTTTTTCTCCTAAAAATCTGGAGGGGCATCTTATCATTTATTCCCCTTTCTGACTCTTTAATTTCTAGCTCTTTTTGTATCATCTCATTTGGCAAAAAATACACTTTGTACTCAACTTTCATCCTGTTTTTTGGATGAAATAGCCTGGGGTGATCCATGTTTAATTAATTTCTTCATTATTTTTGACACCTTCCCTAATTTGACTTAATTTGTGCAGTCTTTAAAAGCCAAACATTAGTAAACTGGGCAGATGTGTACTTTAGCGTGATAGACTAAGCCATTTCTTATTCATGGGAGGAGCTTTTGGAACAACATGAATAATGAATACAGAAGCCTTTAAATGATACTTTAAATGAGAATGATAGGCTACTTCAAAGTGCTACCTCACACACTTTGAGTTTTTGTAAAGACTGAGAACATTGAGATGTTGTCAGTGTGCTAAATAATTCCTCAATAACTGCATATTTAATCATTTTTACTATGCTAAAACAGATTACATTTAATGTCTAACCAAACGTTTATAGGTACTTTCAAACATACAGCCCTTTCCAAGAGAGAGGGGGGGGGGGGGGGGGGAAAATGGTAAATTACAGTTTACACATGTACAGGACCATTTAAGAAATAATCTCAAGTGTTAACTAGTCACTATGCAGGAACTACTAGTGATCTGTACCATTATTTTAAAGTGAAAAAAAAAAACATCTGTTTCACTTTAAAATAATGGTCCAGATCACTAGCATAAAGATGATAAAGAACATGCACAAAAATAAATAAATAAATAAATAAATAAATAAGCAGACATTTTTTTTTTTTTTTCAGGGCAATAGCAGAAGTGTGTGTGTGTGTGTGTGTGTGTGTGTGTGTGTGGATTGTTCATGTGACTTCTAATCTGGACATCACATGTGTGCAGCAGTGCATGCCAGTTTGCATGAGAACAGCCTACATGAGCAATACTATACATCCTTTCAAATGAAAAAAAAAAAAAGAAGAAGAAAAAACAATCAGATCATATTAGCCATAGAAGGAGGTGAGATTAGTGCTGCTGGACAAATGCACTATTAAACTGAAAACCACACACCGAAGAATTGCCTCTAATCTAATATCATTGCCATATCCCATTGTTGAACTGCATGTGTGTGTGGCAGAGTGTTGGTCCTTAGTTCTTACTCAAAGCTTAGATATTGCAACGCGGAGACACTTATATCATTATGCTCAGTATATTAGGAGTTAAGTGCTGATCTGCTGATAGGTCAGTACTTTTATGCTTCTATATATGATCCATCAGGGATCTTCATTACTGTGAATTATAAATGTGGTTGATTGATATCAGGCCATAACAAGCATGAGGAGCTGGTAATGAATTTATCTCTGCAGCGTTATGGAATGTAAGAAAGGAACAATTGTGTTTGTAGGTTTGTGGCTACTCTGTGGAATTCCAGCTATCCTTTTAAAAAACAAAAACATTACATAATAGTACTCACAGTGCTGTATCTAACTATACTCACATGCACACATCAATGAATTAAACAGAAACCGAAATAACCTATGTGACATCATAATGTGTGTAATCAAGTGTTTTGCCAACTCTGCACTCTAAGGAATCCAACTCTATCTTTTTTTTTTTTTTTTTTTTTTTTTTTTTTTAGGATTAAAAAGATACAGTCCTTAGTCAATTAAAAAAATAACAACACTTGGTAAACGTGAACTTGCACATACTGTGTAAATTCCACTGAACATATGGTTTGTTAGACTTTGCACCATTTTATTCCTCCCCTTTGAGAAACAGATGTTGACATTTCTCTTATTCCTTGTTGTTTGTGCATCATTAAGTGCTTACAAGTTCCACATATTCATCCTGGTGATCATGCAAAATACAACTGTTATCTATAAGTCATTAAAACTGTGGCCGTGTCAGGGTGTTAGAAAAGCCAAGGTGTCCAGGGAAATATTTAACATCCAGTGGGAAACAGCTGAATTAAACATACCATTTAAAGCATTAGTTCACTTTCAAATTAAAATTTTACTAATAATTTACTCACCCCCATCTCCTTCAAGATGTCCATGTCCTTCTTTCTTCAGTTGAAAAGAAATTAAGGTTTTTTATGAAAACATTCCAGGATTATTCTCCTTATAGTGGACTTCAATGGAGCCCAAATGGTTG
Source organism: Chanodichthys erythropterus (assembly GCF_024489055.1). Lineage (NCBI taxonomy): Eukaryota > Metazoa > Chordata > Actinopteri > Cypriniformes > Xenocyprididae > Chanodichthys > Chanodichthys erythropterus. The sequence continues at coordinate 32,065,575 of NC_090232.1, read as the reverse complement.
AAGGTCAAAATTACAGTTTCATTGCAGATTCAAAGGGCTTTAAACGATACCAGAACAGAAATAAAGGTCTTATCTAGAGAAACCATCACAATTTTTTTTTTTTTATTTAAAATTATATACGTTTTAACCATAAATGCTCATCTTGAACTAGCTCTCTTCTTCTTCTTCTTCTTTATTTGAATTCCAGCAGTGTAGACACTGCTAAGTGTATTACTGCCCTCCACAGGTCAAAGTTTGAACTAAATTGTCATATACAATATGCTAGTGCAAGTATATAACAATTAGTTCAAACTTTGACCTGTGGAGGGTCAAAACGTAAAACGTTTTTTTTTTTTTTTTTAGAAAATGAGCGATGGTTTCTCTAGATAAGACCCTTATTTCCGTTCTGGTATTGTTTAACCCTTTAAGCGGTACGGTTTCACATGTGGGATTTCAAGAGTTTCGAGAACTGTGCTTTCGCGCTTTGGCTGCGAGACGGACGGGCTAAGCTCTTGTCATATATCACAGCTATGCAGTGTTTTCAGCCACATAATGTTTCTTTTAAGGTTTCAGACATTTTAATACGCATAAGCACCATTAAAACAATATATGTAGAGTTTATAAAATACACACCGATGTCAGACATCAGTGGAAGCAGCAATAACAGTGAATTCAAATATAATTTGCCGACATTTATTCATGTCAGACACACATATTGGGCTTAAGTAACTATAAAGTTTACTATATTATTCTTCCAGTTCACCAGCCATATATTTCAGGAGAAACTGATTTTACGTGCTGTAGATCCGACTGACAGGAGTCTGTGAACTGCAGCGCAAACTAAGATGGCGGCGCGCATCTCGCGTTATAGATCAATATAACGATCATTTATAAAGGTTTTTTAAACCTCAAACACACTCACTAACACATATTTGAGAATCAGAATATCATATAGTTGATGACATGGTAAGCAATTTTGCAAATATTTTAAATAAAAAAGGAAAAACTAAATAATAGCGATCCATCTGTTATACAGTGTTATTGTGGCTGCGTTCAGTGCTCGTGACAAACAAGATGCGTCGCCATGGAAACAATAAGGGCAAACGTTCTAAAATAACGGTCGCCTTAAAAAAAACTCACTCTGGGGGGACAGTTAGAATATTTTAAACTCACGCTCGAAAGTGTTAAAGCCCTCTGAAGCTGCATTGAAACTGTAATTTTGACCTTCAACCATTTGGGCTCCATTGAAGTCCACTATATGGATAAAAATCCTGGAATGTTTTCATCAAAAACCTTAATTTCTTTTCAACTGAAGAAAGAAGGACATGGACATCTTAAATGACATGGGGGTGAGTAAATTATCAGGAAATTTTAATTTGAAAGTGAACTAATCCTTTAATGCTGCTCTCTGGGTATTGCATCATTAATTTGCCATCATTTAGTGCAACATCTCTACCACTAGAACTACCTCATATTTTAGCGAGCATCAACGATATGAGTCAGTGCCTTGCCTGGACATATGTTATTCAGGAATTCTGTGACCATCATAAACCTCAATGGAGCTCGGGCAGCTGAGTGAAGCGTAAAGACTTTCTCAACTGGAAGTAAATGTTCTATGTGCCGTTAGGCCCCATAATGCACACAGGAAAGCACAAAATCACAAAAGTTTAATAATTTTCAAGAAAGTGAAATAAATATTGGTAGTAAAAGCACACGTTTTGGAATTTTCTCCCAGTTTTAGCATCAGTTTATGGCATTTAATAAAGTCACATTTCAAAGTAAAGCTTTGAAGCTTGTAGGGTGTAGTTCAGTGTGCCTACCTTCCCACCCATATTCCTCTTGACCAAACAAATGTAAGATTAACAGCTTTCGACATGAACTTGTCACCATTTAAGAGCAAAAGAAGGCAGTAATACTTTGAGATTGAGTCAGAACGCAGCTCTCTTCAATCCTGATTACTAAGGCTTTGTTAACGTCTAAATGTGCCATAGCAGAGTGCATTTCTAATTATCTGCTCAGAACTATTACTGCAGTCATGGCGAACGTCCCTTTTGATGGATCTGCCAGACAGATTGGAACATTTCATGGCTGGTATGACCCATTTGGCAAGTGATGTGCAGCCCATTGGCTGAAAATAACTAAACCATTAGCTCTGAGAAGATACTTAATTGAGCATTCACTCGTAGGGTTTAATAGGGCACCAAATATAAGGAGTGTGGTGTGCTTTTGTCACATTTTGTTCTTACTTGTTATATAGATATAGAAGGAAGATCTGAGCAATGCAGGTGGACAGAGATGGCATCCCACATTCATTGTAAATTGCAGATTAACCACATTTTTTTTATGAAATAGGTGCACTAGTAAGGAATCTTTTGGCTTAGACATTGAGCTAATAGTACACTTATTAAGGGGGACAGTCTCCTTGTGCAACATGGGTTTAAAGGGATAGTTCACCCCAAAATGAAAATTATCCTATGATTTACTCAGCCTTACTCAGCCGGAAGCTAGCTATTTTACTTTATAAAGTTTTACATATGGATTTTTTTCTTACTAAAACCCATCGCTTCATTACAGAAGGCCTCTATTAACCCCCTGGAGCCGTATGGATTATATTTATGATGGATGGATGCATTGTTTTGAGGGGCTTAAAAACAGGCCCCCCGTTCACTACCATAAAGCTGGGAAGAGCCAGGATAAATTTAAATATATTGTATCTCTGATTGTGTTTGTCTGAAAGTAGATCATATACACCAATGATGTCTTGATGGTAAGTAAATCATGGGATAATTTTTGGGTGAACTATCCCTTTAAGCGTCTTGCACAAGAGTGACAGCTCATGAATTGCTCCTTGCAGTTTTGAGCTTCCAGATAATTAAAGTAGATCCCCCCCACTAAAATATTTATACAAAAATTATTTCAAAACTAAGTTCAATACTAATGTGATTTGATCTAAATCATTTTTTTCTCATAGATACTCTTATAATGAGAAGTTATTAGATCTTTTCTCTGGTGACGGCCTTCCTTTGAGACTAAACTGTCCACCCAATTCTCTATGTCTTCCAAACATGGCCCTTTAATATGCAACGTGCCGGGTCGAGATTTATAACAAGCCACACACCAGTAATTGAGCAATTTGTCTTTTTCCCAGCCAATAGAGTGCAATAATCTCTCCATATAGAACTGATTCAGTAAATGCCACACGTCTCTTTGGCTGCTGAGTAAATGCATTTGCATTATAATGTGATGAGCACCTACAGAGCGGGTGTTGAAATATGCCACACTGCTCATTGCTTGTGGTGCGGTTCATTGCCAGAGTAACAAAGCGAGCCTGTTGATTGCGAATATCTTTTTATCCATGCTTTTACTTGATGTTTTCTGAGACAAACTAGTTAAGTGAAGCATAATGAGGTTTGTTCATTATAGTATTGATTAGGCAGACTCTTTTATGCATAAAACTGAAGGTTTCGGTGAAAGGGAGGATAGAGGCAAAGCTGGCAATGAAACTATACTCTGCGAATGCAGCATACCATGCAATGCCATCAGAATTAAAATCATTATTGGTTACTTTCTGATATGAAATAAGCACAGATTAGCCCAGAATGCCTATGCATTGATTCAAGGCATCACATCAGACTCAGTCTCAGGTTTAAATTTCTGGCTTCCTTGTTTTCAAATCTGACCTATATACACTCAGAATGAAGTTGTCAAGATGAGCTGAGTTAAAGGTGTCATGCTTGTCTAAGAAAATGTGCTTCTTTAAAATACAACCAGGATAGCATATCCTGACAGACAGAAAATACTAGAGGCAGAATATTCTACTATGTAATATATGATAAACCATTTCATTCAGAAGGGCACAATAATCCTAACTTTAACCTAAACTCTAACTGTAGCAGAGCATACTTTTATACAAAGAAGAAGATTTCATAAAACAAATTTACAAATAACTTTTTTTGCGTGTCTTGGGTGAGTGTTCAAACACTACAGGTTTCTTTCAGGTTGACAGTGATTGCTCTACAAAACAGCTCTAACTCTAACAGTTCTTTTACATGACACAAGTGTTCATTCAACAAGGGCAGGGGAAATTATCTGAGGGCTAATAACGGTGGCCTTTATAATTGACAGAGTACACATTAGGCTATTATGAGTACTCTCCCCATCCATCTGCCCTTCACCCACCCACATGCAGCGCCTGCCTGCTCACACTTCAGCTGCAAACAAGCAATGGCCTCACCTGCCAGTAATAAATGATGTGATCAAAACCTAAGAAGTATAGTAGTAACACATAGTAACAGTTTTATTTATTACTGTATCGTCTTGAAGAACCCTTTATATGCTAAAATGGTTCTTTGTGTTAGAGTTTAGGGTTCTTTTGTTTTTCAAATCTTCAACTGTCAAAGCCACATCATTACTGATTTTCTGGAGCTCAGCAGCCATCCAATTACACAGACTGTCAACAAACTCTCAACAGGTAAATTACAACCCGAATTCTTTAAATTTGAATAAAATGAAAACTAAAAGATGCACAAAATGAGCTCATTTCAAATTTGATGCCTGCTACAGGTCTCAAAATAGTTGGGACGGGGGCATGGTTATCATCTCTTCAACAGTTTGAAGATTTCTGGGCATCAAGGTTATGAGTTTCTGGAGTTTTGGTGTTAGAATTTGGTTCCATTCTTGCCTGATAAAGGGTTTCCAGCTGCTGAAGAGTTTGTGGTTGTCTTTGACATATTTTTTTAATTTAATGATGCACCAAATGTTCTCTATAGGTGAAAGATCCGGACTGCAGGCAATTCCGCACTCGGACTCTTCTACAATGAAGCCATGCTGTTGTAATAGCTGCAGTATGTGGTTTTGCATTGTCCTGCTGAAATACACAAGGCCTTCCCTGAAATAGATGCCATCTGTAGGTGAGCATATGTTGCTCTAAAATCTTTATACACCTTTCAGCATTCATAGTGCCTTCCAAAACATGCAAGCTGCCCATACCGTATACACTTATGCACCCCAATACAATCAGAGATGCTGGCTTTTGAACTGAACGCTGAGAACACAATGAAAGGTTTCCCTCCTCTTTAGCCCGGAGGACATGGCATCCATGATTTCCAACAAGAATGTCAAATTTGGACTCGTCTGACCATGGAACACTGTTCCATTTTGAAACAGTCCATTTTAAATGAGCCTTGGCCCACAGGACACGACAGCGCTTCTGGACCATGTTCACATGTGGCTTCCTTTTTGCATGATAGAGATTTAGTTGGCATCTGCAGATGGCACGGCGGATTGTGTTTATTGACAGTGGTTTCTGGAATTGTTCCTGGGCCCATTTAGTAATGTCATTGACACAATCATGCCAATGAGTGAAGCAGTGTCGTCTGAGGGACCGAAGACCACGGGCATCCAATGAAAGTCTTTTGCCTTGTCTCTTATGCACAGAGATTTCTCCAGTTTCTCTGAAACTTTTGATGATGTTATGCACTGTAGATGATGAGATTTGCAAAGCCTTTGCAATATGACGTTGAGGAACATTGTTTTCCACAATCTTTTTACAGACTCTTTCACAGATTGGAGAGCCTCTGCCCATCTTTACTTCTGAGAGACTCTGCCTCAGAGGTTGTATTCCTTTCTTAAATTGTCTATAAATTTTAACTCTCAAGTTATTACTGGTTTCCTACCAGTCGTGATTTTTTCCTATACCAAAACATGTAAGTGTGAGCAGCTCTGTTCAGTTAATGATACTTATCTTGTCTTCTTCCACTAAGTAATAGAGATATTGAATTTTTGATCCATATTGTTAGATTTTTCAAAAATTATTACTTAATTGCATAAACTTACCCAGTCACAAAAAAAGCTATCCCATGACTTTATATTACTTTTTCACTCACATCCATTTTTGCTAATTTTAGCCTTCATAAACATAATTGTTTTGACATAAACAAACTAGAAGAGACACACTGTAACTGTAAAGATATTATGATGCAGATATTCATAAAAATAAACTATTAATAAAAAGGTTATCTATAACATAATTAAGGTCCTATATAGCACTTTCAGAGCATGATTCTTTATGGAACCTTATAAAAAGTGTTCTATTTACCACCCAAAAAAAGGGTTCTGCTATTGAAAAGAACAATAGCAAAAGAACCCTAATTTGGTACAGTTGGCATATATATAGATTCAAGTCTTTGTTGTCTTTTAAAGCACAAAAGTAACTTTTAAAGAAGAGGATGAATGAATGAAATGTGAAAAGGCAGACGCAAGCTCCCTAATGCCAAACTTTGGCAGAAGAGAGCGTTTGAGCTTATCGCCCAATTCCAGAGCAATGGCATAAAGCTGGGAACAGGGTCAGCATGGCACAATAAACAGGAGTGGGCGCACACATGCACACACATGCTGCGCAGATGCACCCAGTCTCAGCTGTGCCATACTCGCTGCCTACGGCAGTTCATGCCAGACACTGTCACTCACTGTAACACAACGATGATTTCATAGGGAAACAAAAACAGACAGTATAAGCTCAGTGCATTAGGACTATATACCTAAATACAACATAGGGCCCCTCTGCCAGATTGGACCGGGTACGTTCTAGCACCGAGGGAATCAGCATGTGCTCGAACATGTGCCATCATGTATGACTCACGAGTTACATTGCACTTAGTTTCGTCATTGCTTACTGATACAGTCAGCTTGCAAGGAGTATATTATTACCCACTAAGATTAACTCCATGTCATGATATACTGAATATTAGCCATAATCAAACCTGAAATGTGTTATCATTCATTAAAAACGGATCATTACTCTAGTTGGAGCTGCTTGTTCTTTGTTATTTTGAAGACAGCTATCAAGCATTACAAAATAGGTGCCTTTTCCTTTTTTTTTTTTTTTTTTTTTTCTTTTAATGAGTAAATGTTTCAACAGCCTTTTAAACAATAACAGGGATGGTGACATGAATTAATGCTGATATTTCCACAAAACCCCAAATAAATAAAAAAAAAAATTATACATTTCCTTACAGTGCATCCTGAAAGGGTAACGTTTTTTTTTTTTTTTAACGGAGCTATGGTGAAAGCGCCGATATTTCTCTTTGAGGCATAACTTTTTAATAAACTATGTGCACAAAATGTGCATATTTGCTAATACAGCAAGATGGAATCATATGGATGGAGATTGGCCAAAAGGGAATCCTCAAGGGAAAAAGCAGGCAGGAATGAATGAATGAATGAATGAATGAATGAATGAATGAACTCGTTGAGTATATGCATACACATGCACATATATAATAACTATTAAATAGAATATAATAAAACATTTTGTAAAATGCTATGAATAGAAACATATCACTGCAAATAACAGTACTACAACGACAGTAATGTTACAATCTGGTATCCTGTTATATTCAGTGGTGGGCTATAAATCACGTGAGCAGCTTTCATAGTCAAAGGGGTTGGCAGGGATAAGGGGAAGTATTCAAATTCCGTTCTCTCTAATTGTAAGTAAGCGTTACACATGCATGTGTACAGTGAGAGAGGAGAAGCGCACTGTCAATCAAGCGCGCTGTGTGGGGCGGTCTTTGCTCAGAGATGTCTGAATATGTCAAGAATCACTTCAGCTGCCGCAACCTTTGAAAGAGCACTCCATCTCCTCCAGTGCCGCTACGAGAAAAGAGTTTCATATATACTGTTTAGCTTTATAAGATTATGAGGGATTCCTTTGCGATTGCCGTGCGCAACGAGCCTACAGTGCATTGGAGTGAAGGAAGAACAGCTGGAGCGCTGTCCAGCGTCCTGAAGTCAAGAAGCCAGAAGTGCTGAAGAGAGCACAGGCATTCACAGAGGACTGTATGTCTATGCCGATCAAGTCTTGAGATGATTCGGAAAAGGCTGCTTTCTGTGGCTGTCTGGGGATTCATTGCGTGGGAAATAGGAATTCTGTTGAGGTAAGAGCAAATATTTTCCTTGCTGGAGAAGAGAGTAAACACAGTTTTTTTTTTTTTTCCCACTACAGTTTTGTCTCGGGATTCAAAGTCACATGAATACTCCATGTTTAACTGATAGTCACGTGCTGTGGAGGCTGAAAGTATCAAAACGAATAAAATGTGCACTTTCACCCTTAAAGAGCAACAATGCAGAGGCATCATCGTATAGTATAAACATGATTTTGGAGACTGTGCCAGGCAGAGTCATTTGAACACTATATTCTTTTGCTTTGTGTGAATCTTTTACTTCAAGATAATTTATCAGTAGCCTACAGTAAGCTATACTGGATATATCTCATCACCACCACGTTCATGATGGATATTGAAGGCATAGACAAAGTTTTTAAGCAGCTTGTTCTCAGTGTAACAGGTGATCTCTTGTAATTTTCACAGTAACTTAGAAATAATTTCATTGGGATCCCTGAGCTCTATCATTCTGAATGATGCTATTTAGGAAACATATTGATGTCACTTTTGTGCAAGGATAGTAGAAATTTGAAAATATTAATGGAAATAGAAAACAAATTAGAAAACGAGGCAAAGTAAAGAAAATGAAATAGGTATTTGTTTCAAAATTCTCTCTTCCTTCATGTAGAAATAATTTGTTTAAAAAGAGTAAATTGATTTTCAAAGCGATTTAACAAGTAATTTATTCTTGTACTTCTGATACTACATACCAGTAGAACTTTACCTTCTTATGAGTCCCACATGATATTCATTCAAGCCCATCATACATCTCTTAGTTTGGGTGATTATTTTTACTCTGCCATACTCTTTTTTTCCCCATCACCCTTTCTCTCTGGTCTTGCAAGTAGCTGCAAAATATGAAATTGCCATTCTGGGTTCCTTTGAACTGTACTGAATCCTCACAATTCTTTCGGCTGATGATGCTATGAATTTTTAATGTTTCATTTGTCTACGATCCTTGGGCTCACACAAGCGTAAAGTCTTGCATTATTGATACGTTGGCACTTGCAGTGTCTATGTCGCCTTTGTATTGGCTGCCATTCTGTGTACCCTAAGGGAAAGTTTTTACTTAAAGCCATCTCAGAGGAAATTGTTTTCAAAGAAAAGCTGGATGCACCCCATTTCAAACTCTGAATTAATTAGAGTGTACAGGAAATATTTCATTCTTGCTACCAATCTCACGTTAGAATGTGTTATGCACAAATGTTGAGAAGAACTTTTTGCAAGAGCTACTCACCACTGAGATGGATCTTGATCTCCAGAGAGGTCAAAGGCTGTATGGATAGTGAATAGCTTGAAAGGAGGTGGAAGAGGATCATTTCTCTTTGATATCATTCTACAATGGCTTTGAATCACTCCACAACATGTACATTCCCAGCAAGGTGCTGAGAAGTAGTGGTCTCAATGTGCTTACATCTTAGCCAAGATCTTTGTTCAAAGATTGAATCTGCAGGCTCTGTAGACTGTGTAAAGCTTCTCTTCGACTCTTTCAGATTTTCACAGTTGATAGAATCTTGTTCAGTCTTATTAATGTGTTAATAGTGATGTCTTGGCATTGCACACTTGTCATTTTCTCTGATGATTCATATCTTTGATATACTTGAATTAAAATATTTGAAAAAAAAAAAAATAATAATAATAATAATAATAATCCACCATTATATGCAAAGCATTATATACAGATTTTGTTGTACCATAAACCCTCTCAGCACATAATATCTCATTATCACTCAACACCAGCTGTGTGACAGTGACAGTTTCCAAATAAACAATACAGTTGAAAAGCATCAAAACTAGCCAGATTAAGTCCATTAATTTTATACTTTACATTGGTATACCATCCTTACACATTACTTTCACTATGTCCTGAATTTTAATCTGAAATGTTTAGGTTAAAAAAAGGTAAGGCATAGTACAAATCACACTGTTATCGAATATATAAAAATAAATATATAGAAATGAGGAATGCATCCTACTACTGTTTTCAAATATACTTTGCATATTTTTGTTGAGCTGTCAGTTATATATTAAACAACCTAAAATTTTACAACCAAATGTCCTCTATGTCTTTGCTAACATGTATGAATATAATAAATACAAAATATTTTCAGATTATCACATGAGAAATTATAGAATACAGATTAAATATATAGGTGTAAACCAGAGATGATACTGACAAAACAATAACAACCGACCGCTTCCTATAAAAAAAAAAACTCCCATTCAAACTCCCAAAGCCACATAGCATACACTAAAATATACCAAAACTTAAAGTCCTCACCACATTGCCACAGATGACAACACACACACATCAACAACTACAATCAAAAACGTCCCCCAGCGTGCACACACTCAGGCATTCACACACTGTGAATGAGTACAGACAAATATTACAGCTGTCAATCTATTGTACTCAGAGGATAGTGGAATATGGCACAGTGTTTTCTTCAAGAACATAAAGGCTTTTGTTTAGTGCCCAAGAATCTTTCAACTGTACCTTGTTTTGTTGGATGTTGAATATTGTCACAGTTTCTAACTTGTAGGTGGGTTCACAGATGACTAATCTGATTTCTCAATAGCTTTAGGAACCCAAATAAGGGTCATGGGGGTTGGCTGTCATATGGGGAAGTTGTCACAAGAGCTATATTTCAGTAAGGTTTTGAGTAAAAGTTAATTTATTCAAACGCTTATATATATGTTGGTTTCAAACACATCTATTTAATACTGAATATTAACCTAAAATCTAATTTTTGATATAGTTGTTGGGTAAACAAGTGGACACAATAAAAACCACATTGGCATACATTTAGGCAAGGGTCAAATGTGTAATAAAGTAACATTACAAGAGTTATTTTTGTGTTTGTCACATTAAATGAAATCAAATCAGCTTTTATTGGCCAAGTATGTATAACATGCAAGGAATTATTCACTGGTATAAGGTGTCCCACATGTATATGCACTGTATTATAATACTTGCAGATACCAATTTACAATGCTTTACAAAACAATGACAACAAAGATTATTAAATTATAATATTGCACTTAATTATGGTATTACACAAGAGAGAAAAACAGGGGTAACATTATTTGCGGCATTTTAATTTTTACTCAACATTTCTAAAAAGCCAAGTCTTTCCGAAAAAAAGCCGAACTCCTGGAGGCATGCCAGAGCTAAAGAGTCATGAGCGTTTGCAGCTTTTGCGTAGAGATTGTCTGCAAGCTGCAATAAATAAAAGGAGAACAAAAATGTTTGTGTTATTTACATTTTATGCACTTGCGTGCCAGTTGACAAAACACTGATATTTGATGCAGTTTTACTCACCGCCCCCGATCTGCAAATCCAGCACCAAACTGGGACTTGTTTACAAAGTATTCATCACCGAAATTCCAGGAACAAACATACACGCACAACTTTGTTGCAAACAAATGGAAAAACAAACTTCATCCACCATTCCCTTAACGCTGGGTTCTTTGGGAAGCTGAAAAAGGTAATCTTTCCCTCACAACCAAAAACACCAGAAGCTGCACCTCATTTCAGAGGCTGCGTCCTTCGGAGATCGCATTTGAAGGCTGAATACTTCATCAAGGATGTCTTATTTAAGAAAAGAAACCATAATAAATTTGACTGATATTCATTGTGAGCTGTAAAATACTGTAATTTCTTACTTAGTTTGCAATCTAACGGTTATTTTTCTTAAATGAGACTGCCTCAATGATGTATGCAGCGTTCGAACGGTGCAGCCCCTGAATTGGGACACAGCCATTGTTGAAAAATCTCTCGGCTTCTGTATCCCGAACGAAGCACGTTGATGGGCATGCTCTTGCTCTGGGTGATGTGTGTGTACACGCTTATCAGGGAGAAGTGCCTATACAAGGAATTCCACCCTTTATTACGTGATAAAGGACCATACTTGAAAATAAATTCTGTTAGACATGTCCACAACCGGAAGTAGTATATTTGGCACATAAATACTCTGTCATATGTCCAACTCATGTTTTGAAACTCTAAAAATGTTTAGCATGAGAATGCAACTCTTTACAGTGTAAATAAGTCAGAATGTACCCCCCTTTAAATAGCAATTACTCATTGTGACAACTGACATTGGGTCATGTTGTCACAAAAGGTCAGCATGTGCATTTTCCCCCTGAGCAAACAATGTGAAAATGTTTGGTAGCTTTTTTCTGAAGGCTAGACTTTTTAAGGTTAACTTTATAGTTCACAACTAGTTCACATTAGTTCATGTATTTCCCTTATATGCATGACTGTTTCGCCAATCATTCTTACATATTCGGGTCTTTATCGACCCGGATCAATATCTAACACGGAAGGATCTCTACCTGTCACGATGATATAAAACTCCTCTGATATTAGAGTAACAATTATAGAAGAATAAAATAAAGTATATTTTGTTACCTTTTGGAGCTTGAAAGGGCTCATTTTGAGCAGATGTTTTATGCCATCATCACTGTCCTCATCAGAGCTCATTTCCCAGTAAATTCAGCAGATAATGGGCTATTTTTATGTTTGAGGTCACGAATATGAGCCCATTTGCGATCTTAAACGTATTCTCAAAACTATATAACTATCAACATCTTCAAAATCAATATTTCGATCACTAACAGCTTCACCAGATCCATCCAGTTACAGTCATATTTGATTGCGTTCAGTACTTGCTCTGCAGTGATATCACTAAGCCATTTCATGTTTTTCTTAATATTTTGTTTTCTGTCTAAATGAGTCGTCACTTCAATATTGTGTATCAGACATTGCTACCTTGTGGAATAAAGGTGAAATTATTGTTGTGCAGAAAAAAATATACGTACACTCATACACACCTCGGGTCGTTTGCGACCCTATACAACTTTTACAAAAAATGAATACAAAAATAGGCATTCTTTTATAATTTTATGATTTTTTTCTTGTTATATTCTTTATAATGAATTGATTGAGGAATACCAAGAAGGTTGATGTCTAACTTTAAAAAACGAATGAGGATGAGGGTAGCGAATGACGTCCCGGGTCACTAAAGACAAGAGGTATGCATTTAAGGGATATGGCAGTTAACATTAGACATTCTATTAACTACAAGTAACTTTGCAACTGCATGTTAACTATAGCAGTTATTAGAGTCATTAAACTATTAGTAGACTGTCTGTTTAATATCTGCTAACACTTTATTTTGATGCTCTCCCAACAGACATTCTACTGATTATAAATAACTTTTCAATTAAATGTCAACTTATTCTACTAACCCTAACCCTAACCTAACAGTCTACTAATACTTTAATGAGAGTTAGTTGTAAAGTTATAGCTGCAAAATTACTTATAGTTAGTAGAATGTCTAAAATGGACTCTGAAAAAAAAAAAAAAAAAAAAGTGTAAACTTTATCTGAGGAGAATTCACTGGTGTGAAAAGTGTGATAACTGCCCCAATCTCCCCTACTTGATTGCAAATATTAACTTTGGACTGGTATAGAGAGAACACCTAAACAGTCAGAACTTGATATAGAAACATGGGACATAACTAATTAACATTTAGACTGACAGTTTGCAGTAATCTGCACTGACAATTCACAAAGACTGAATGTTGGAAGGATTGAAATGTGTGTTATATTAAAACTGACATTTTAATTACAGGTTCATTGTTTGAAGAATTGGATTTAATTATGTACAGCTATGTAAGAGTAAAGAAAGATGTTTCCTGTGGTATGTCTTTGAGTCTACGATCAGTATTCATAATTACTAATTAGAGAGGGGAAATACTGCATACGTAATGAATTAGAGAATGACAGAGTTTGTCACTTTGTCAACACTGTGTTTATTTAGGGACTTTTTTGTGGCAGCAGTTCTGCCAGTGCCAACTCAAATAACTTGACTAGACAAGGACAGACTAATATCAGCACTGGACCAAAGACAGCGTAGGTCACCGTGCATCATTGCGTCATCTGCTCCAAGAGAATGACATGTCTCACACTTCACCCACCAAAAATATACAGATGTATACTATCCTTTTTTCTAAGTGTTATATGCCTAGAAATACAGATTTCAAATACCTATAATATTCTGTCACTAACAATGCAGGGAATCAGACACGTCCATAAAAGCTGACTATATAATCTTTAATGCATTTGTCTGATTTTCTCTCCATGACAGGCAGTTAGAGGTGTTAAAAAGGAGTGATGTTAAACTACATTAATAATAACACTTTACAATAAAGTCCCATCAGTTAACATTAGTTAATGCACTAATTAACATTACCTAACAATGAGAAGTACATTTGTTACATTAATAAAGAATGTTCATTGTTAGTTCATGTTAGCTTAGGTGTATTAAATAAAATGAACAGATACAACTTTTAATTTTAATAATACATAAAAAAATCACTTTCTGTGACATAAGACACGTTAATAAGAGAGTCTCTTGATAACTGAAGATAACATAAACACACACACAATGCAAAGCCAGATGTTTGTTCATATTTGCACTGCTCTCGCTTTCATTGTCATCTGCTGAAACGCTCATTGGAGCGGAATGTTCCAATAGATGAGAGTGGCTCCCCCCCAAGCGGGAAGAGCACCTCATCATTTCTGTTTTCTGCCCGTGTACCTTTCACCGTGTGCATTAGGACCAACTGGCTCCATTCTTTAACAAACCACTTGGCTTCCAAAAGCACTAATGCTCTCTTTTTCTCTGCCTAGGGGTATTTTAGTCTTTTCTTTGAGCCTGTTTCACTCGTCTGCCTCCTGTGCCAGTTTTCGTATTGTAAAAGGCAGATTAGGTAGCTCCTGTTGCATTATTGATAAGATTTTGTCACAAAGCATTGATTGCGCTTTGAGTTATTCTGCCAGCCCTGTTTCTCTTGAATACTTTCGTCAGAGTTTTTGAAAGCTGAAGAAAGACTCAGAACAGAGGGAGGCCTCTGTAAGCAGCTTAAAATGTTTAAGTTTTCATAAAGCTTTTATGTATGAGGGAAATGTCAAGGAGTAAGAACTAAGTAAATGCCAGGTTAAAACCAAAAGAACAGATGTTGACATCAAAAATGATTTAAAATATATATTGAATGCAGATTCAAATAAAACATCTGACACTGCATCAGGGAACACTAAGTCAAACACGAGAGTACTCAACAAACAGTAATGTTTATATGATATAAGCATTTGAAAAATAATTAAAATTTGCATGATGGTTCATCATAGATTTGATGCCCTAAAAATCTTCATAGTGTGAGTTTTACACCAAATACACTATACTGTTCAAAAGTTGTGTTTTTTTTATGTTTTTGAAAGAAGTTTCTAATACAGCAAAAAAATACAGTAAAAACAGTGATATTAAGAAATATTATAGCATTTTAAATTGCAATAAATTTAACTGTTTTCCATTTTGATGTTTCAAAATGTAATTTAATGCTGTGATAGCAACACTGAATTTTCAGCAGCCATTACTCCAGTCTTCAGTGTCACATGATCCTTGTGCATGATTTTGCATTCCTTATTATCACAGTTGAAAACAGTTGTGCTGCTAGTTCTTAAAATCCCTATGCGACTCCTCATAAACGTCACAACAAACACCATTAATATTATCTCTCAGCTGTTATGCTACTTAGTAAGTGATGAAGTATTGGTGTGGTGGTGATGTACAGCAAAAAAAGCTCCTAGGATGGGAGCTGTTACCTTAGTCATGCATGCTGGTCACAGTTTGCATACAGTATAGTGGCGAAAATAAGCTATAACATTTAAGTTGCCACTGTGGCAGCTGATGCGTGAAGCGCAAAGCTCTGTCATACATCAGTGTCACTGCTGTCACATACCGTGGAGTGTAAGTTCCTGTTTTTCTCAGCTCATGCTTAGTAAAGCTGCATCTACTCCATCAATAAAAATACCTCTCAGCTGGGCTCGCAGGAGAGCTCTTTCCTGTCCACTTAACTTGTTTCCTGTTTCCACCTGACTTGACAATACACACTAACAGACTAACCAGAGTGAGGTGTGCATCTTGTAAGATGTACAAAAACTAGAAGTACAGAACTGTGTTAATTTGATAAAAGCTATTCTTGGCTTGGGAACATGCTGTTGGTTTGAAGACCTCTGTGAAATTTCAGTGACAAGAT
This sequence comes from Chanodichthys erythropterus, assembly GCF_024489055.1. Classification (NCBI taxonomy): domain Eukaryota; kingdom Metazoa; phylum Chordata; class Actinopteri; order Cypriniformes; family Xenocyprididae; genus Chanodichthys; species Chanodichthys erythropterus. The sequence continues at coordinate 32,049,548 of NC_090232.1, read as the reverse complement.
TTTTAAATCTTGTGCTGCAGTGATGCAACAACTTAAGCCAAATTCACAAATAGTGAATTGTGCATGTATCTACAGCCTGAGCAGATTACAGCTTGAGCCACTGTCACTGCCCTGATATACAGTCAGGCCCAACACGTTTTTGCTGCTAGTTATATGTACAGTAGATAGCAATTTGACAACAAAGCATATTTTTATTATTTTTATTCATTTTTTAATAAAGGTCTATGAGCACTGTGTGGAAAGTACTGTACTTTATTATAAAGACCTAACAAACTTTTTATTGTATGTTATTTCAAGACATTTGAAAGAACAAATCAATTTTTATAAACAAACCACAGTTTTTCACTATATCAGTCATACTTTTGTTCTTGATCCAATTTTTCATTTTATTATATTTATAATGACCAAATTTTCATTATATTATTTTCAAGTAGTTATAGGAGAATTCATAATAATAAAATTCTTCTTAACCACTATATATATATATATATATATTTTTTTTTTTTTTTTTCATATTTTGTAAATTAAAGAATATTTTATTCCCTACACTATTCCCTACATTAGTCCACTAATATAGTTGACTTGAAGGAGTGAATGAAAACGAGTGAGTGAATTCAGACACTGAGTGCGCCGGAAGGGCTGTCGCTTTTGCATTTATGCTTGCTGTTTAATAATCATTTGAAACTTAGAAAACTAGCAGCTCCAGTAGTGATGAAAAAATGTATCTTGAGCTCTGTCATTAAAGCTAGCATATATAAATCTTAAAGGTGCCCTAGAACTTTTTTTTTAAAAGATGTAATATAAGTCTAAGGTGTCCCCTGAATATGTCTGTGAAGTTTCAGCTCAAAATACCCCATAGATTTTTTTTTTTATTATTAATTTTTTAACTGCCTATTTTGGGGCATCATTAGAAATGAGCCGATTCAGGGTGTGTGGCCCTTTAAATCCCGTGCTCACCACCCCAAGAGCTCGTGCTTGCCTTAAACAACATAAAAAAGTTCAAACAGCTAATATAACCCTCAAAGTGGATCTTTACAAAGTGTTCGTCATGCAGCATGTCTAATCGCGTAAGTACAGTGTTTATTTTGATGTTTACATTTGATTCTGAATGAGTTTGTGGCTGTGCTCCGTGGCTAACGGCTAATGCTACACTGTTGGAGAGATTTATAAAGAATGAAGTTGTGTTTATGAATTATACAGACTGCAAGTGTTTAATAATGAAAATAGCGACGGCTCTGGTCTCCGTGAATACAATAAGAAACGATGGTAACTTTAACCACATTTAACAGTACATTAGCAACATGCTAACGAAACATTTAGAAAGACAATTTACAAATATCACTAAAAATATCATGTTATCATGGATCATGTCAGTTATTATTGCTCCATCTGCCATTTTTCACTATTGTCCTTGCTTGCTTACATAGTCTGTTGATTCAGCTGTGCACATCCAGACATTCTGCCCTTGTCTAATGCTTTTCATCTAGACGTTAATACTGGCTTCCCTTGTCTAATACCTCAATCATGGGCTGGCATATGCAAATATTGGGGGTGTACACCCCGGCTGTTACGTAACAGAGATTGAGATTCGCCTGTTCTTTGGAGGTCTTTTAAACAAACGAGATTTATATAAGAAGGAGGAAACAGTGGAGTTTGAGACTCACTGTATGTTTTTTCCATGTACTAAACTCTTGTTATTTAACTATTCAAAGGTAAATTCATTTTTGAATCTAGGGCACCTTTAATTAAACAAATTAATAACCAAGTAAAAACAATTTATAGCTGTGTGATATTATGCTAAACCCACATTGGGAAGTGGATGGATGGAAGATTCATCTGTGGGCGTCATCTTCTGGTCAGACACGGGAATTCATTTGGTTTGTGGCACGACTCTCACAGTGCATTATGGGTATTCTCTAGCCATTGAGTTTGCATCAGTTGTACACTGGGTATTGTGTTGCATTGTGGGATTGAATGAGTGCACTGGGTAACGTCCACTATGGTTTCGGACACCACTACAAATGGCTGTCCCCTCAAAAGTGCCCTATTTAAGAGTATGGGGGCGATTTCGGACATAGCCACAGACTAAATGAGATAATTAATTGAATGACAGGTGAACGAAATCATGAATCAAGCACATAAACAGTTTAATAAATACCTTTTTGTGAACGAACGCAAAAGCATTCAAATATTTTTCATTATCATGCCCCTTTAGGAGAGCTTTACACCTTTACATATTTTTTTAAAAAGCTTGCTGCTTACAAAAAAAAAATAAAATATTTTTGGCCAAAAACACTATACTTTTACTCCTAGTGGATATACATTGGATTGAGCAGCCTGAGGCTTTATGAGGAATATGTTTTGTTGAAATTATACCTCGGCATTGTGTGTGTGTGTGTGTGTGTGTGTGTGTGTGTGTGTGTGTGTGTGTGTGTGTGTGTGTGTGTGTGTGTGTGTGTGTGTGTGTGTGTGTGTGTGTGTGTGTGTGTGTGTGTGTGTGTGTATGTGCACAGAAAGGATGTTACATTAGAAGATGGAGATGAAAGGTGTAGATCTTAGCAGAGCTCAAGGTCTGTGGTTGCATTGATCCCAGTATTGATGCAGTGTATCCTCAGTCCAGCTTTTGTGCTACGGACAGTCAGTCTATTGTTAGTGATGGAAACAGAATGTTAAGTACTGTATGTGTGTGTGTGTGTGTTCAATGTAATATAAGTTCATGTAGGCTATGAGACCATGCAGACAAAAGAGCTCTTTTCCAGAATAGAGTTTATTTCCTTCAACACGATCTCATGGCAATTTGTAGCTATTTTATGTTTTGGCGAATTGGTGGCTAATTCGTATAAATTTGTATAATCTCATTAATGTTTTTATATGATCTGCTTACACCCCAGTGATGGTTATTTTGGAGTGGACCTTCATTCATACTCATGCATTTTCATATGATTCACATTGTATTAATTCATATTGAACAGAATTCTGAAATTGTTTTGGTGCCTTCATGTCAGGAGCACACATACAGTATGATGACTACAGAGGCAGCAGGTATACCTGAACTCCTCTTTCTCTTTGTTCTCAACGCGTCTTATAAATCTCATTAGCAGTCTTTCAAGATCTCCAGTTCGTGGTCGGCATTCCACAACTCTAGAAGAACACTGTTGGGAGTGCAGCTAAGGGCAAAGATCTGGAGGTTGGGTCACAGAGAAACAGAGATATTACATAGGTTTTGTCAATATAGTGACTGTAAGCTGCAATGTTTATCAGCCACACCTCAAACATCCGCTAAAGGACAGTTCAGTGTTCGGCAGAATCAGAGTTTCATGCAGTCGGCGTATTAGCTTTCTGAGTAAAAAGGAAATAAGGGCCTTACATGAAATATGGGGTCCCAGGGGACTCTGGTCATTTCAGTTAGTGGTGTTTAAATTTGAATAGCAGCTGTGTATGGACTTATCTTTACTCAACAACAAAGTATCCTGTTACTAATCAAAATAGGCACAAGTAATAAAGATTGAGTGCATGTAGAAAATTAACATGTGGAACACAAATTATTTCTGTACATTACCACTTGTCTCATAATGATAAGATAGACAAATGGTTTGGACAGAGACAGTAAGAGGTAAAGAATCAGATTTACAAGCACAGAAAACCTTCACTGTCAAAATAAACTCTTCTCATTGGCATGAGTTTATTGTTGCATCTTACAATTGTCCTGTATGTGTTAGGTAAAGAAGAGAAAGATCATTTCTGTCAAGTAATCAGACATGTAACATATTTTGGTTCTGACTGATAGCATAATCCAGTACTGTAGATATCTCCTGCCGAGGAGCTCCCAGAGGACAAACACGGAAGGGAGTTTTCACACCTGTTTAGCACTAAAACCAGGATTTTTCGCATTTCAATAAACCCAGACTCAACAGGATGGCTCTAGGAAAAATAGGACAGTCTTCTAAATTTGGCAGCTGCTTTGAAACTGTAGCGTGCCAAGCTACAAGCTACTCATCATAATTTAAAGCAGCAAACTGTGTTGAAGCTATTTAAGGAGACAATTTCTTTTAAGTATAAAACTATATGATAATTTAAAATGGAATTAAAAATGTGATTATAGCCTCTGTTTTATGATACATTCAAAACAGTGAGGGTTTTTGAATGAGCAAACAATGGTAATTATTTTGATAAAGAATGAATGAATGAATGAACAAATAAAAGAATGCACATAAATACTCTTATTTATATAACTGAGCTGACGAACAACAGAATTTTTGGAGTTTGAGGAGAACCCAGGTGCAGTTTATTAAAATAATCCAAAGTGAACAAAACATGGCGATTTCAAAACACTGCTTCATGAAGCTTTGAAACATTTACGAATCTTTTGTTTCGAATCAGTGGTTCGGAGTGTGGATCAAAAAAGTCATATGATTTCAGTAAACGAGGCTTTGTTACGTCATAACTGTTTCGAAACAGTTAACAATGGTTCACCGCTGATGGGCGATCTCTGTGAACGCATAATATATTATTATTCACTATAACAAACAATGACTGAAGTAAACTCGACTAAGAACATAACATTGACGTGAACGTGGCTGTGGGTGTGGCTTGACATGACTAGAAAACAAGAGATTCACCAACAGCAGGTTACAACATCAAGCTAGACAAGGAAAGAATGGAAACATGATGGCTACATGAACTAATGGCAAAACAAGACACACCTGAAAGCAATGAACACAATCAACCAATGAAAATGTGACACATGAACAATAGGAACCAATCAGAACATTTCACATGAGACTAGGGAAGCACAAGACAAGATCATATGAGGGATAGGAAGTCACATGACAAGAAACCAGGAAGAAAACTTAAAAAAAAAGACATGAAACAAAACTCAAAACTAAATGTGACAGCCAGCCGGTCTTCATTGGCTGCCCACCAATAACGTCTTTGATCCACCCTCAAACACTACAGTTGTAGCTGAGGCCTGGAAGAATTTGGTTTGTTTTGAAGACATGTCGAAAAGATGGAAGCAAATCTTCCAAATGATGAGGACTTGGGCTTGAATTGATACAGTAAAACCGAAGCCATTGTTATTGTTTGTGTCATTGTGTATAAGTGCTAAGAAAGCCTCAGAAGCTGTAATTCAGATATGGTCTTGGGCACTTCATTTCCGGCATGCACTGTAAGCTGCAGACCAATAACAACTGGCTGGGCCAATAACATCTGACCAATCAGAGCAGGGTATGCTCCCAGTAGGGAGGGGTTTAGAAAGACTAAATCCTTTATCGAACTGTTTAGACACTGTGAGAAAAGAGGTGATGTGCAATGTAGACTATGAGAAAATGAAAGTGTTTTTTGATCAAGGATTCATGTAAACCTATTGTAGGGGACCCCCAAAACAAAATTAGAAGCCTTTAAAATACCATAATAGGGGCATTTTAAAATGGTGAATTGTTTTGGTTTTTGGATGGTCTGTTAATGTCTACATATAAAAGAGAAGGCAGTTGATGTTTAGCTTTGCTACTCTTAGTTACTCTCCAACACTGACAGTTATAGCAGACTGACCTCTTTCCTACCTGCTTAGACTGGAGAGCACGTTTTGCCTGGCTGGAATTACATTTAGTGTTTCTGATAGACACAATCCAGAGAATCATCTGGTGTCTATCTGATCCCTGATTAAATTGATAATCTCTGCCCTCACATGCCTCCATTGCTCCAGGGGAGTGTCTTGGAAGCACCTTCATGTTACATTCATTGTAGTTGGAAAGCCAAAGTGGGGAGGATGAAATAATGCTTTCTGTGTGTTGCTAGAAGAAAGGCTTTTTCAATTTTTTTTTTTTTTTTTTTTTAACTATCAAGCTACAAAAAAAGACCACAAATAAAATGAAATTCAAAATCAAAATCATTACAAGGAAATGTGGTTTCCAAGAGCTCTGTGTACAAACACAGATTTATTATGCACTATACTGTTCATAAGTTTGGGTCAGTAATATTTTTTTATTACTATTAAATAAATGAATACTTTTATTCTGCAAGGATGCATTCAATTAATCAAAAGTGACAGTAAAGACATTTATAATGTCAATTGTTTTTTATTTAAAATAAATAAAAGAATCCTAATACAAATGTATCATGGAAATATGAAGCAAAACAACTGTTTACAACATTGATAATAATAGAAGATGTTGAATCAGCATCTACAAATTTCTGAAGGATCATGTGACACTGAAGACTGGAGTAATGGCTGCTGAAAATTCAGGCCCTATATTAATATAGAAAACAGCTGTTATAGTATAAAATAAACAGCTGTGTAATAATATTTCAGATATGACTATTTGTGATTAAATAAATTGTGCCTTGGTGAACATGGCCTTCTTTCAATTTATATATATATACATATATATATATATATAATATATATATATATATATATATATATATATATATATATATAAACGTATCCACCCCAAACTTTTTAACATAACTCAAGATAATAGAAAGAAAAATAAAGTATCACAATAGAGCATGAAGCAATAGTTTGAGTGTACAGCTTCATTGACCTGGGTCTGAAATGAGTACAGACATTAGTGAGATAGCTAAACAAACCAGAAGTATTCTTAATTTTAGAAATAAAGGCTTTGTATATTAGTATGAACTTCCATCTGCTTCAATTACTGCTGGAAACCCTCAGGCGACCATGTCTTCAGATCATTGTTTGAATCCATGTGCTCTGGACTTCTGCTTCATTTTTATTTACCCATTTATTTACTTTGTTTGTTTGTTTATTTGTATCTACCAATATACTGAATTAAAAAGATTTTGCAAGGCTTTATAATGTTGAAAAATAGGAAGGCTGCATTTCTATTTCAGGTTTTTATCTGACTTACAGTTAAAGTAATGCTATATAGGGGAGACAACAGATTACTCATTTCATATGCAGAACCAGCACTGTAAAATAATCTGGTTTTATATGAATATAGATGAGAACAAAGACCACTGTGATTGTGCATGAAAATGATTGTTACAATTGACAGTTATGTTGACCTGAAGCAAGGTGGTTTCTTGTTTGCATTGGCTAGAATTTTAATTTTGTTAAGCGATTATAATAACAAATTGTTCAGATGTGCCACCGCCTTCAAACAATGGAAGCCATTTAACCCAAATTGCTGTTATCTTTACTACCAATTTTGTGGTTGACCACACACAGGAACACATGAGCACACCCTGTTCATTATTTTGGCAAGGGTATGCATGCTTAGTATCAGAGAGCAATGGGGGAGGAGAGGGTCTCTGACCACTTCCAGTCTTGATCCAATTTAGCAGAAAAGTCAGCCAATCAGTTGATAAAGCACAAGGTGCTTGTATCTCTAAGGAAATTCTCAAAGGAAATCAGCTACCAATGGCAGACTAGATGAAAAAAAAAAAAAAAAAAGGATAATGTTAGATGAGTTGCATATTTTGCACCATTCCTCATTTGTATATTCATTCTGATTAAAGAATCTCCTACATAATTAAATGTAAATGAAACTTTCAATTTGACTCAAGAAAAAGAGTAATCAGATGAAACAGGATGGACAAAGGCTTTTCAGTCAATTGCAATGACAGTATTCCTAGAAGGACCCACCAGAAAATCAATACAAAACATCCACAACCACACAATTCATTTATGAATGGTGATGCATGATACAAAAGCTAATGAGTACTTGGGGATTATCCTCACATTCAGTGACAACAGTGAGCTCTGAGAATGTTGTTTTTTCTTCTTCCCATGACCACAAAATAGAATAAAATGCAATAAATTTCTTCTAATAATTTGTATAAATGCGTAAAAATCACATCTCTGGAATCAGTTAGTCGTAACACTCTCTGAGTGAGGTATTATTTCAGCTGGCTGATGTCAATGGATTTTTAATTTAGATAAATAGCAGCTGTCACAGTAATACTCATACAAACTGAAATTGTGTGGGACAGGGTGGCAACACATTCCTGTACACATTAACTCATTACTCACTGACTATAAAAAAACTAACTAGCACCTTAATAAGGATAGACACATTAGCTAGTCCAGCACACTTGAGGCTGATGGCCAGTCTATGCCCATCAGCTAAGCAACACAAGTTCAATCAGTATCTCACACAGTATGCAACACAACAATGACAGTGGGCAACATTCAGAGGAGGTGAACCACTAGAAAACAAAGGAGCCAAATTGTGTCCAGCCTCCTCGCATTAGCAAAGCAAGACAACACTGCGAACACCGTACTGACAGGACAGGTCACACCGATCCTGCAGTTTAGCTGTGGATTCACGTTAAGGGAAGCAGACGAGGGGTGGGGGAGCGGGTTGTTTGTCCCACAGCAATGACAACCCAATGAGACTGAAGCCTACAGGGGGTGACAACAAAACTGCAGCCATACTCTCCTCATACTAACTGGATGCATTTCACAGACTTGTTAGGCGTAATGAGATGGAAGATATGCTCTATATGGTTGTATGTACACTGTAAAAGAAATTCCCTACACTCTAAAAAATGCTGGGTTAAAAAAAACCAAGCTGGGTAAAATATGGACAAACCCAGCAGGTTGGGTTAAAAGGCAACTATTATGCCCTCTTTCACAAGATGTAATATAAGTCTCTGGTCTGGTCAAGTTTCAGCTTAAAATACCCCACAAATTTGCCCCTATTTGGGGGTGAGCAAAAACATGCCTTTTACTATATTAATATATTGCTGGCTAAAAAAAATAAATCCAAAATTGGTTGGAAAAAATGGCTGGGTGAAAACAACCCTGGTTTTGTCCATATTTAACCCAGCAGTTTTCAGAGTGTAGTTTTTACAAAATAATTTTGGCAGCTGTGGTTGCCAGAATAATTTTGTAAGAAAAACTGTGTAAACATTTACAGAACAAACTGTAAATTTTACAGTATAAATCTGTAATTTAAGAAAATTTGAATGTAAACCAATAAAGTCAACAATGCACATTACTACTAAAATCTGTTTTGTACCTTTAACATACTGACAAGCATCATAATAATGCAGATGGTAAAAGAGAAAGCCACGTAAAGAATCAGAGTTCATCACAAACAGCTTTTCCACAAGCTGAAGTATATATACTAATATAAAGAAGGTGCAAAGAGTCATTCACGCAAACGCAAAACACCATCATGGTAACCCACAACACTTAAATAATGCAATAAACATTCATTTAACAACAGAAGATGTAACATAAAACCCTTATGTACATGACTGATAACAAAAAACTATTAAGAAACATGATTATTTAAACAAAATACTTTCAAATGTGGAGTGTCACACAGGGAATTGTGGGAACATCAGTTTACAGATTTTGACTATAAATGGTACATTGATTTTGTCTTTTTTACTTTTAGTAATTGTAAAATTTACAGCATTTTACTGTGAAAATTGCATAAATGTCTGGTTAGAGCTTTCACAGTTTTTTTGCCCTGTATATAATACGGGAACTTACTGTTAACCTATTTACAATTTTTTTTTCCGTAGTGTTTTTACAATATTTTACTGTTAAAATCACATTCATTTTTATTTTGAAACAAGTTGATAAAAGCAGCAGCTTATTTGACATGAAAATTCAGCAGATGTATAAAGCATTCCTACAAAATATTATTTATTCATTACCTATTTAAAAACGTATTAATGCTTAACAAAGTCCTTATTTCAAAATTTTAAATTTAATTATACACATCAAAAGTTTGGGGTCAATAAGGCTTTTTTATTTACAGAAATTCATACTTTTTTTTTTTGACAATGACTGATTTAATTTATCAAAAGTGACAGTAATGTTACAAAGATTTCTGTTTCAAACAAATGCTGTTCTTTTGAACTTTATATTCATTAAAGAACTCTGAAAAAGTATATTTCCACAAAACTATCAAGCAGCAAAACTATTTTCAACATTGATAAAAATAAGAAATATTTCTTGTGCACCAAATCAGCATATTAGAATGATTTCTAAAAGGATAATGTGACGCTGAAAACTAGAGTAACAGCTGCTGAAAATTCAGCTTTGTCATTACAGGAATATGCCTATATTAAAATAGAAACAGTTATTTTAAATTGTAATAATATTTCACAATATGACTGTATTTTTGATCAAATAAATGCTGCATTGGTGAGCAAAAGAGAATTCTTTAAAAAATAAATCCTACCAACTTTTAAATAGTAGTGTACATACAGTATAGTACAGTACATAATGAAACACATGCTGTATAAATATATCTATAATTAATAATATATACCTATATAATATTAATCAGTGTATTTTGGTTATTCACATTAACTACAGTAAAGTTTAAATGCTGATGCTTGTGTGTGGTGCCAGTCAATAAGCAGAGTGCAACCGATAATAATAAACGTGTGCAGCACATGAAAGCAATTTCATAATTCTGCTGTAATCTGTGTAAGTGAACAAAATAAAACCATAAAATATATTATCAATAAGCAACTGACATATTTCTGTTACAATCTACGTGGATGAATGTTGCGTGTGAATATGAGCATTAGGTGTCTGCTGGCATTATTCTTGCCTGGGACTGAATGTGAAGTGAACCGTTTGTGAATTGTAAGTGCTTTTGATTAAGTCAGTGCTGTCACAGGGGAAAGGTGAAGCTACAACTCTTCTTTTATAACAACTGAACTGTGAGCTGGTGTTTTCAGTTAATTGTCTTAGCCATCTTTTTATCATTGATATGCTCTGTCAATCTGTCTCTTTCATTCTTTCTATCTATTCAAATATCTCGTCTTCCCCTTCATCTCCCAATCCTGCATGTGGCCATGTGAAGACTTTGAAGCACTGCCCTGTCCTTCTCTCGACTTATCTGTCATTCTGACACTTTCTTTTATCATTTTTATCTTTTTTAACCAGTTAAAGTTTTTCAAAGGTTATTTTCTGATGCTATGATATTAGCCATTGTGCTCATCCTTAATGAGAGTTTGAACCAAAGCAATGTTGTCAGAAATAAATACATCCCCATTAACCATATAGTTAATTAAAAAATAATATTTTTAATAGTATACATATTTTTCATATCAAAACTGAGAAGAAACAAAACAATTTAAAATATATGTAATTATATGCGATCATGCAAGGATTTCTGAGAATGTCCATTTTCTGTTTTCAATGTAAATTAAATGATTTTTCATAGTGTTGACTTGGAAAACCAAGCATTTAACAGTAACAATAATGTAATGTTAAACCATATACAGTTTTTCACCATACAGTATATGGTTAGGTAACTTACAAATATCAATTACCAGGTTGTAGTATAGCATTTTTACAGTTTATTTTTTTCTGTAAAATATTACAAACATTACAGTACAGTATAATTACTTTGTATAATAATTACTTTGAACTTTAACTTGTTTTATCACTTTAGACTTCAGTAAGTAACAGAAGACAGATTAGAGGCAGGCTGTGTCTCTGTGTATGTGTGAAAGAGAGAAGGTCCTAACTTTAACCAAATGCAATTTCTGTCACAGAATCAGTACTCTGAGATAGAATGCAATCTACGGATGTCAGTATTCTCTGTTATTGCTCCACACATACACATTCACGCCATCTACTCAATCCCCTTCGATCGGCTCCAACATGAGCATCCTCTGTGACTGCCTCGCTCTGTTGACCACCATTGATGCTTCATTGGCCTGTGGTTTCCATGGTAACTGTCTTAAGGCCTCTTTTGGGATTGGTGGGAGGGAATGGAAGAGTGTCAAGGATAATGTATCTGGGACTGTAGTAAACCAGTAAGACATTTGGACCCAGAGGTGACTCCTTATAGGGGTACAAGAGCAAATCCATGGCTGATGGTGTTCTCTGGTAGGGATGTTTCTGCCTTGACCATGGTTTCAGGGAAGAGCGAGAGAGAGAGAGATGTTGCTGGAAGCTTGGCTCTTTGCGCTGAGAAGGAGTTTGGTAATTGGAGGTTTGCACTTTACTTACTGCTCCTGGGAGCAAAGGTGGGATGTGCACTGTTGACTTCACAATTCTGCATAGTCAGGAAAGCCCACCAACAAGACAGAATGCTCGTAGCCAGAGGCTTTTACACAGATGCAAGTTTCTGTCAGCTTCAGAAGCAACACCAGTGCTGGTTAAGTATGTGACACACCAAGCCAACATCAAAAAAAAAAAAAAAAAAAGCCAGCAAAATCACTTGAACGCCGCAAAGACACAGCCTATGGCCAACTAGCACATACGTTCTGCGTGTGAGGAAATACCTTTCCATAACTGCAGGTGGCAGTAGTCTATATCTGTGACTCAAAAACAGAACCAGGACTGTAGCTATACCAAAGCCACTGGAACGCAAGCCTGTAACCTTTAGCCAAAAAAGCGTAACGGCTAATGCTAATGCTCTGCCCCCTGCGGTACGCAGGGAAGGAGACCAGAGGCTGTTTTTTGAATGGAAGTCAATGGATGAAAGGATTCACTACGCTGATTAAACAGCTTCTGTGGGGAAATAGCTAATCATTTAATTAATGGACAGCCGGTTTGCTAATCTTCAGAATGTTTTACACTAAACAATAATTTCGTTGGGAACTATATGTAGATTTTAGCTTGATAATGTATTTTTTTAAGAGAAGGCAAACTAGGGAATGTTGCGACTGACATCACTGCCATTACACGATAGGCTGAGAGGAGCCACACGTGATTAAGTTAGCCATTGCGCTTTCTCCAATGGTAAGAGATACAGACCCTCTTATCTCCCTATTATATACAAACTCTGGCTATACAAACCATTTACAAAGCAGCACTTACTTACCATTTTGAATATGAATCACTTTCTTCATTCCAGACAGCCATGTCATTAGAAAAATATTTGCAATTTGAAATGTGCAGATAAAATTAAGTTGCAAAATTAGAAGAGTCTTCTATGTGTACCCTCTTGACCTTGTCGGTTGCTTGCATCACTTTCACCACAGTTTTTCTACTCATACACTGGTTCGCTAAGATAAAAAGCCAATCAGGGTGATCACTCTCACTGATGGCTCTGATGCCAACATCGGATATGACGACAACATTCCACATGCTAATTTGCTCGAAAAGCCACTAACTACTGTAGTACCGATGCCACAAAAAGTGGGCTAACAGAAGCTCAACAATGACACAGTCTGTTACGTGTACTGGTAGAAGGATGAGGCAGATACGGATTTCCACAAATATAGACACCACTTTAATAAACTCAGGCAAGGAACACCAAACATACACTTAACACAACAGAGAACGGACAACGAGTGAAGGGAGTGAGTGCAATATAAAGGGAGTGCTGATAATAGAGTCCAGGTGCAGGTGATCCGTGATGATGGGGAGATGACGAGGGAAGTGAGTGCAGGTGTGGAGAACAGGAGGATCATGGGAAATGAAGTCCAGGGAAACAAGGGATCTGTGACACAGTCATGACCATGTCTTGAAGATATTTAACAAGATTTTTATTTTAAAATATGTACATTCACACTTAAATAGTATGCCTAATACGATTAATATTTCAGAAGTTCAGTAGTACTTTGTAAAGAATCACTGAACACATAAGACATAGGCACATGACGTCTGTCACATTGGTTTGGGTCTTGTTCACGTCTTTTATTTTGAGATTCTAAACACGAAACACACGTGATTGTTGTCATGTGTCACGAGCCGCTCTTGAGAAGCTGCACCAAAGCCCCTGGAAGGCAAGTCTGCAACCTTCAGCCAAAAAAGCGCAACGGCTAATGCTTAACACTCCGGCTGTGGCGGTATGCAGGAAAGGAGACTAGAGGCCATTACATGATAGGCTGAGAGGTGCTGCTTGCAATTAAGTTAGCCATTACACTTTCTCCAATGGCAAGAGAAACAGACCCTTTCATCTCCATATAATATACAATTTCTGGCTGCACTGACCGACTCAGCCGACTGCTTACGAATCGCTCTCATGGTAGTTTAATGCCATACGTCACAGTCATGTGGCGTCAGTGCTGTCTCAAGTTGGACAAAATTTACCATGTCTTGTGCTTCCCTGCGTATGTTTCATGTTCTGGGCTGCATTTCCTGTAGCATTGTTTGTCAACTATGGTCGTAAGTCCCATTGAACTCTATTGGTAACGACAGAACTTCCAAAATTTGCTTTGGGAAACGCACCCCTGATTGATTGTTCAGGTCATGTGTTTCAATTCAATTCAATTTCACTTTATTGTTGGAAGCTCTTCCAAAAATTGCTTCACATCCCACAGTGTTTACTGTCTCTGTCTCATTAAGTCACATCAATACCAAGCAGCAACCTTAGTCTCTCTCTTGAATCCAACACAGAAATGACTTAAACTGCAATTCATCAACTGGCTGCTATAGAGACAGACTCCAAAAGGAAGTCAATCCCATAGACCCCCAAGTTAAAATGCTACTATACAGCATAAAAATAATAATAATAATAATAATAAAATAAATAAAAAAGTGTTTATAGCCTGTTACAAAAAGTGGTTTTGGTCTATATAGCTAATTTTGCCCTTCATGACAACTGTGAGGGGGGCTGATTTTTTTAAAATATATTAAGCCTTACATTTCTGCATAATTAAGTACAGGGGCTGGTTATCCAGGAGTGACACGCGGCGACTCGCTGATGGGCAATGACTGGCTCCACCCACTTTGGGCTTCAAAACGCTCTTCAGTAATGGGTGATGTCACGGACACTATGTCCATTGTTTTATACAGTCTATGATCAATATATATCCATATCAAATATTAACACCATACTACAATATTAACTACAATAGACACACCAATTGATAAAAAATACAAGTATGTTAATACACATCCAGCTGCAGTGCAACGATTAAGTCCCATCCATTTATTTGAGGCCTACTTAGACCCCCAATTCTGATTTATTAATTTTACTGACTGATGAACAAAAGCAACATGTTCTCCAACCAATACGACCATATAGGTCATTTGTCACTTCCCTGAAATACGACCCATATGTGCATTTACTAAAGTGGCGCCCCTATCGACAACATCATTTTAATTCATGAAATACGACCCATAGGAGAGTTTGCTAAAGTTGTGCCCCAATCGACAACATGCAGGACACTTTCATTTACATGCATTGTTCCCTTTTAGCTGCGTCATATTTCGGGTTTTGCGTAGCTCAATTGGCAGAGCATTGCAATAACAATATGCAGTCATGTGATCATGCGTATGCACATTGAAATTAATTTTGAAATGCTTTTATTTTCAGGCCAACAAAATGCTATTGTTGTGTATATGAATGGCCAAAGCACACAAAGTTTTCCATTTTTAGTTAAAAAGGTGTCTTGTAAATGCCCCCTCTGAAGCACTGCACTAGAATCCATGTTTGGCTTCTATAGAACAATTGGGGGGAGGACTTGGTGGTTACGACCCTAAGCGACATGGTTTTAGACCTAAATGGAGTGAAAACAGACAACTGTGTGACAAAATCCAGTATATTAGTCCCAGATATGGAAAGATATCAAAGGTGGTCCTTCTGCTTGATTGCAGACTGTGATTTACTCTCTGCAGTTGGCTTTGGAATAAAGGTAGAGAGTAAAATCCTCATCCTCTATGCTGCACCAGCCAAATATAGAGAAACACTAAAGCCCCCTTAAGTCACTTCTGCTTAGTTTTGCTTAGTCTCAGAGCTTTGAAACAAAAACAACAGAACTCAAATCCATAGAAAAATGAGAAAAAGGAAACTGGTGGAAAAACTGGCAACAGAACGCTCCGAGGAATGTCAGTGTCAACAGTGGTGAGCAAAGCTGATCCGTGCTGAGCAAAGCAGCCTCAGAGTTGTGAATGTGTGTGTGTTTGTGTGTTTGCCTCACAAGATGATTTTGCGGTACGGAGCAGCGAGTGTCAGTAATGCTGTAATTTTGTGTCACATGCTTTTAATCCTAATCTCACTGCCTGACCTTTGGCCTATGTTCATCAGAAACACGAGGCGCTTCAGTAGCCAGAAAGAAGCATATCTGTATATATAATCTTGTCACATTGCTTAAAACAGTGTCACATATTATACTACATGAAGCCATGGTTCATGCTCAGTTCATTGTACTTGCATTATGTTAACACCCACACACTGGATGTTACTTGTGTTGTATTTATTTTCGGTAACACTTTACAATAAGGTTCAATAGTTAAACATTAGTTAATGTATTAACTAACATGAACTAACCATTTTTTTTTTCACTCAAATTTTGAAAATTTATTTTAACAGATATTGCTTGCAAGCCTGCTTACAAATGATTTTTTTTTTTTTTTATTAATATTCCCATCCCATGCTATTTCTGTTTATTTCATACTGCTGTATTCTACATTACAACTTCATTACAATAATACAGTCACAGATTATTGTTGGTTTTCCTTATTAAATTCTGGACTTCTTCATATTTTGCAAAAACTGGCCTGTGGTACACTACGTTTCAGATCGCCAGTGTCCTCATTTCCATATGATAATTGATAATGATTGTGTCAAAGGGGTTTGCATGACTAATAAATTATCCTGGATAATTATCCCAGCAGAACTGATTGGGTATGCATAAACTGGGCATGAAGGAGTTCAGGGAGTGGGACGAATATGAACATATAAACATATTACATTGAACAATAGGTCACTGCATGTACTGTACTTTCAGTACATGAATTCAATAATATTCGTTAATTATTAAAATGGGCATATTCTGCTTAACTCACAACCTTAGATGTAGTACAACAGTGTAGTGAGTGCACTGTGATTTAATAAAATACATTTGTGATTTAATAATGTATGCATTATGCTTATGCAATAAACTGCAATCAAAAACAAGAAGGTTTAAATGTTTAAAAGCATAGATGGATATTCGTCCACAGCTTAATTTCAGGTGAGTATCTCTCTCTCCTGATTAATTTAGGGGGAAAAAAAGATGAAGGAAATGTCAAGTCCACAAATTCCTGAAAATATACTGTGTGTTTTCATTAAGCCAAACAGATCAATAGCGTGTCCTTCCCACAACCTCTTCAGAATAAGATTCACTGGCAAGCATTTGTAGATTTCCTTAGTCCTAACCATTGCCTATCACTGCTTGCTGTATGTGAAATTCTCTTTGAGGAACAGAGGGGTGCAACTGCAAAAAAGCCAGCACACACACATGAAATCCAGTTACAATGAATAGTGCCTCTCAACAGTGGGGTAATAATCAAGACATAAATTATCCCTTATCTGCAGCTGTCAACAGAACTTCCTTTTACTCCTTATCAGTATTAAGAGAAAGAATGCCTGACAAAATGATTGTCTTTCAGTCATTACTAAAAGGAAATACGGCAGCACAAATTTCCATTGTGTATCACAATACAAAGTTCTGTCTAGGGAGCTCAGCAGCATTACTTGTACACCAACTGTTAATGTTGCATATTAGCCATGTATGATCATATGCAATAAGTCTTAGAGAAGTATATGACATGTATTTGAAAATGAAATGATGCTGAATGCTATTGTTATTGTTTTGCAACATATTACTCTTATACTTTCTCTTTTTTCTCCTGGGTACTATAATGGTGGCATTAATGCAGTGCAATAACAAATATTATCCATGGCCTTTATGCATTGCTAAATCCATTGTTCAGGATGGTCAGTTTGTTATATATGTACAAATTTGAATGAACAGATGGTCAATTGTTTTATATGTACCAATTTGAATGCACAGATGGTCAATTTGTTATATATGTACCAATTTGAATGCACAGACATTTATCTGTATTTTTAGCCTTCATATCTTTAAGTGAATTAAAGATGATTATTACACAGCCTCATGCCCCAAATGGAAAACCTGAATATTTGATGTCAGATGACATTAGTATATAGCCCCTTGTATTTGTAGCCTTGGTGACTGTCATGGCTGATCTGCTATAATCTCTCTCCCTTGTATCTCTCGCTCGCTCTCTCTCTCTCTCTCTCTCTCTCTCTCTCTCTCTCTCTCTCTCTCTCTCTCTCTCTCTCTTTATTTCTAAGTTTGGTAGCATCAAAAGAACAAGAAACCCCTCGAGGGAGAGCAGCATCCATGTCACCCTCAGTCTTCCTTGACAACCTCATGGGAAGAAACTCAGGTTATGATGCCAGAATTAGGCCCAACTTCAAAGGTAGTACAACTAACCATTTATCCCTACCTTTTACTCTGTTTCTCCTTGAAAGGGATACATTGTGTTATATCTTTAACAGTTATTTGCCACAATTTCTTGTTTTTAATTTGACATCTTTAAAGCCATTACTTATAATGATCGTTGGTGCCTACGAGATTTATCTTTTATGTGGTACAAAACTGAAGCAGATGTGACTCTATATTCCGTTTCATGCTATGAAATGATTATGTAATAATAATGCGCAGATCCTGGTTGCTGTTGCCTCTAGACATTTCTGCTGTGACCCTGAATACATTCTTCCATTATGCTGTTATAGAATGGCCCTGAACCCAAACCATCTCAAACCATAAATCAACCCAAGCTTTCTTAAATTATTAAACTGGCAAAGGACTTCCCCTCAGAAGCTCATTTACAGAAGCCACTAATTCATAAATGTCATGTAAGGGGAGTTTGAAAAAGTTCTGAAAAAAATGAGAGGAAATGCTGAATGACAGGAACCAGACTTAAATCAATTAAGTCAATAAATGTATGCACTGAGTTCATTGTACACATCAATATTTTAATTAAGATAAAGAAAAGAGTGAAGCAGACCTAAGAGGCCATGCATTATTATTATTATCACTATTATTATGTCGTTTTGTCTTCTTACAAATCTTAGTTTTGTTCTCAACATTAGACAACATTTTCTTGATATCTCAATTTAAAAGTTTGGTCACACTTTATATTAGGTGTCTTTAACTACTGTGTACTATGGCTTGGACAATACATTGATTAACGATTCGCAATACAAAGAATCTGGAGTGATTCTGATATTTTCCGATGTATCTCAATTCTCTCTGGAATCGATTCTGAGCTTAGCTATGTGCCATCTGCACCCGTTCTCTGCTTGCTTCCAGTTCTTTTACACACACAACTTAAACCTAAAATAATTAGTCATAAAGTGCGAAAAGGTTGAAGCGAATTTCAAGGGTGTTTGCAGTGGTGTATTTACATTAATCTCGCATCATAAAAGCATTCTGAGCCAAGGTGCAAGTATATTTAACCACTTACATGACTCGGCCGAACACATGAGGGCTCTCCAGCACTCTTCTTTGTGAGCTTTTGAGTGTGTGGTTAAAACTAGCCTATAGAGCGGCATCTGCTGTTAAAGCTAAGCCCAGAATTGATTCGAGAGAAAATATCAGAATGTATTGTTCGATGTATTGTCCCAGCCCTATTAAAAAAAAAAAATGTCATATTGTATTGCAAAACAATTGCTACTACTGAAGTGGGATATGGGTAAGGATAGGGACAGGTTTGGTGGTATAATTTGGTTTAAGGGTGGGTAAAGAGGCAAGAGAAGGGTCAACAATGTAATTATACTATGTAATTACAGAAATTAATTACAGCTGTAATTGCTTGCAGGTATTTGTTAAATATAAGTACAAGTAAAAACATGATTGTACACAATAAGTGCATTGTATTAAATTATTAATTTAATTGTCAGTACACAGTAGTTAAAAACACTTAATATAAAATGGGACCAAATGCTAACATAGCTAACATAGTAATCGCATATGTATAAACACCTCGATTAACTAATGACACTATTAAGAGTCTTATAGAGACTGGTGTATCATGACTGATTTCACTCTTATTTTTTTACAGGTCCGCCTGTGAATGTATCATGCAACATATTCATTAACAGTTTTGGCTCCATTGCAGAGACAACTATGGTATGTACTCACAATCTGGCGATGATGCGTGAATTTTCATGTACAAATGCCCCATGGTGGTGTTTACACATTATAAATCATAGCAATTATATTAGCACTGTGATGATTGTTTCTACAGGGTGTAATTAATGCACTAATATACAGTTCAGAAACAGTATATCATACACTAAAAAGTATGTTTTTTATGGAGGAAATGTTTTCCGCTTGTGTGCATGTCGTATTACATTTAAATCCAGATTATGAGAAAGTCTGTAGGACATTGTTAGGAAGTGTCCACCGGCTAAATGTCAGAGGGGACGCAAACTTGCTTCCATCACCAGGCTCCTAGGGAGTAATTTTGTGAGATAAATTTAGGAGGGATTTAGACACTTTGTCTTTCATGTCAGCCCTTGAATCCTTCTCTTAAAGTGGTTATATGTAGAATTCAGAAACCCTTGTTATTAGCGACACCAGTGGCCTTAAAAGGGTGAAATCCATATGCAAAGCTTTATTAAATGTTGAGCGTGGTCGTACAGGTATGGTCAAACAGGGCAAACAGGAACATCAGAGACAGGCAGGAACGTAGTCAGAGAACAGGCAGTGGTCAAAAGGCAGGCAGCTATCAATCACCGAACAGTAGAACCAGACAGGGATCAGAAACAGGAACCAGGACAGACAGGATAAACAGGACAAACGCTTGGAAATGTTACACTGGGAAAACAAGACCTAGCCATGAGGTGATGTGTGTAAGAGTCTTTTATAGTCCTGGTAATGAGCTGCAGCTGGGTGTTGTGATTAGTGTGGTGTGCTAGGGTGGATGTGGCAACAGGTGATAGGTGGAGTGAGTGCATGTGATTGACGGGGGGATGATGGGAAATGTAGTCCGGGAACTGAAAGGAACAGACGTTGATCATAACAAAAGGTGCCGTAGAACGTCTTTTTAAAAGATGTAATATAAGTCTAAGGTGCCTGAATGTGTCTGTGAAGTTTCAGCTCAAAATACCCAATAGATTTTTTTTTTTAATTAATTTTTTTAACTGCCTGTTTTGGGGCATCATTAAATATGCGCCGATTCTGCATGGCCCCTTTAAATTCTCCTGCTCCCCACCCACGGAGCTTGCGCTTGCCTTTAACAGCATAAACAAAGTTCACACAGCTATTATAACCCTCAAAATGGATCTTTACAAAGTGTTCGTCATGCAACGTCTAATCGCATAAGTATGGTATTTATTTGGATGTTTATCCTGAAAATATACTGAAAATATAATATTTGATTCTGAATGAGTTTGAGGCTATGCTCCGTGGCTAAAGCTAACATTACACACTGTTGGAGAGATTTATAAAGAATAAAATTGTGTTTATGAATTATACAGACTGCAAGTGTTTAAAAATGAAAATAACAACAGTCTTATCTCCATGAATACAGTAAGAAACTTTACTTAATAGTACATTAACAACATGCTAATGAAACATTTAGAAAGACAATTACACATATCACTAAAAATATCATGATATCATGGATCATGTCATTTATTATTGGTCCATCTGCCATTTTTCGCTGTTGTTCTTGCTTGCTTACCTAGTCTGATGATTCAGCTGTGCACATCCAGACGTCCTGCCCTTGTGTAATGCCTTGAACATGGGCTGGCATATGCAAATATTGGGGGCGTACATATTAATGACCCTAACTGTTACGTAACAGTCGGTTATGTTGAGATTCGCCTGTTCTTTGGAGGTCTTTTAAACAAATGAGATTTATATAGAAGGAGGAAACAATGGTGTTTGAGACTCACTGTATGTCATTTCCATGTACTGAACTCTTGTTATTCAACTATGCCAAAATGCTAAATTACATTTTTATTCTAGGGCACCTTTAAGTGAACTGTAGCCAGCAACGTATTGCTTTTGCTTACACTTGTGCACACATAACGTACAAGAGACTGAATGTGATTTAAGGTCACGATATACTCAGTTCTTGTTGATTCTTAGCTTAGAAGTAAAAAGAGTTGGAAATACCTTTGCAACAATACACTGTTAACAAATATCCTGATGCAGCCCACGCTGCTGAGAGCAACATTTAGATGAATATGTAAATATGTTTTCCTCTCAATGACAAAATAAACATAACAAAATTGACAGCAGTGAGAAAGCAGCAGTTAAAAAAAGCATCTGATCATAGCGATATGGATATGTTTGCACCAGCTCTGCCACTCACCAGCATCACGTCAACAGATGAAGTAAAGATGAAGTACAGGCATTACACAACCTATGAAGTCAGGGAAGGTCTTGTTTTTTTTTAAGTATAATTACAAACTGTTGGCAATAAAAAAAGCAATTAATACATGAAAATTCGGTCGGTAACACTTTATTTTGACAGTCCCCTTTAGACATTCTGATGACTATAAGTAACATAAGTTGCACCTACATGTCAACTAACTTTCATTTGAGTATTAGCAGACTGTCTGCTAACACTCTATTTGGTAGCACTATAGTAAGAACAGTATTAAAGTATTTACAAATCATTAACAAACTATTAGTTTATAGTTAATTCATAGTTAATATACTGTAGTTTCTACATTGTTAATAGGCTATATAAAAATAGTGAGTTTTCACTGTAATTAACACAATTTTTATTGTTTAATTAGCTCATAGTAAAGGAATTGATAATTGGTTATAAGGAGAAAATAGTTTAAATTATGTCACGGAATATGGGAAAATGTCATTTATGAAGTGCTTGGCATATGTTGTTTACTGGAACTCTCTATAAGAGTTGTTTGGTTTTTTTTTACTGTACAAACTATATACTCTGTCCCTTTACATTAACTCTACCCCTATAAATATATACTGTATAGCAGTTTGTTTGTCCGGTTCATTTCACTGTGGATTCTTTTGTAAATTATAGTCAAAATTTAAAGCAGGTTTTGCAAAAAGACTTTTACAGAAATATATGGATGCAGAAATAGTGCAGCAACATAATCTGTGATCAGTACAGTCAGACATTTGCTTATTGCTGTTTATGCATCAACAAAGCAAGTCAGTGACTAAATGGTCAACTTCACAATGTTCATCTTAGTAGCATGGAAATCCACTGTTACTTAAATGATCAATTGCGCAAGCACTGCATTCTGCACTCTTGTCAGAACTTCTGTTATAATCAATGACACTGTCTACACTGCTCAATGAATATCTTATTTACGTTGTATTAGCACTGTGTTAGTTATGGTGAAAACATTTGTGAATGCAATCGAGTTGCAGCTGCAAGATCATTACATTTGTGCACTCACCAGACATGACTGTGATACAATGCTACAATGCTCTCAGAAGCTGTAATGTGAAAAACACAGTAAAAGTTTTCAAAAGTGTTCTGCATGTAATACTTATTTCATATGCAAGATGTTACCCAATCACAGAAATGGCCGTTTACACTGGAATCCTGAGACCTGGCCATTTTAAAATGGTGTTCAAATCTAAGGAAGAAAATTAGATAGAAAATGACTTTTTATGTCTAAATTTTTTGATGTAAAAATTATAAGTGCATCTCAGGAAGCATTCATGAGCCCTTTAAAACCCCTTTAAAATGTATTTTTCAAGGTAAAAGTGATATACAGTATATATATATATATATATATATATATATATATATATATATATATATATATATATATATATATATATTATTTATTTATTTATTTATTTTCTTCAAATATCACTAACGAATCTTACCTTTGGAAGTTTTTCATATATTACCAAGCAAGACATTTTGTCATATATATATATATATATATATATATATATATATATATATATATATATATATATATATATATATATATATATATATATATATATATATATATATATATATATATATATATATATATGTTAATGCCCCTTTAAAAATAGATAGATAGATAGATAGATAGATAGATAGATAGATAGATAGATAGATAGATAGATAGATAGATAGATAGATAGATAGATAGATAGATAGATAGATAGATAGATAGATAGATAGATAGATAGATAGATAGATAGATAGATAGATAGATAGATAGATAGATAGATAGATAGATAGATAGATAGATAGATAGATAGATAGATCTGGGTCTAGGGTCTGGATTGTTTGTATATAGGTAGCCATATCTTTAATCCTCCAGGGAATCAGCAAGTGAGAGGCAGAAGGCAGTTATTGTTCTTACTTGTGCAGTTCATCCCTGTAGGGACCTTGTTTGTCCATTATATGCCACCACGGTTGAATAGAAAGGCTCCAGGTGTGCTCAGCAACGGAACTCTGTGTATGTTGCACATAGTTTTTTTTTTTCCGTTTTTTTTTTTATGTTTGGTCACATCATACTCTGCAGACAGCCACACACATTTGGGATTTCACCCATTACAACATGGATCTACACACAGGAACAAGGAGATGTCCTTTTAACTTATCTGCACAAGTGTCCCAACATTCCTCTCTGTGAATGTTCAAATGCTCATCACATCCCTTTACTGAGAGTGCCTTGTCGCCTTCATCCCTGTGCTTGCTCTGAATAAGTTATGCGCTGTGAGATGGCACACTCACTCTGAAATAATTATGTCTGAAGAGACTGTGCTTTTGCCAGAGCCTTTTCCTCACTCAGAGTGGACCTCTCTTCAGAAATATTCTTTCCTTCAAGGAGGGTACAAGTCTCTTGACATTCACTCAAGTCAACAAACTGTTCTTTGTGATCCAGGTCACAGCTGGGCTTTGAAAAAAGTAAGAAGCTTCAATGGCATGACACTTTTTTTTTTTTTTTTTTTTTTTTTTTGGTCCAGGTTCATTAATTCAAAAATACATTTAAAATGCTACTCATACAGACATTGTCCTGAACACACCTCTTCTGTGATGGATTGGATTAAAACATTTTATATGCCAAATTATAGTCTAATCAATGATTTTTCACCAACACAAAGTAATCAATTTTGTTGTCATGTGATGAGAAATAGATAAAATAGGAAGTGATTTGACAGAAATATAGACTGTATGTCAAGGTCAATAAGATTAGTTCTGATTTTTAAATGTCAAAAGGAATAAAAAAAAAAAATTATTTACTTATAGAAGTGAATAATAAATATAGCTGCAAGCAGCACCTGAAGGGGCTGTAGCCTAATACGGAGCAGGAAGAGAAAAAACTGCATCAATTGAATGAACATGAAATACAGCTGGTTCAGAAGTATGGGTGAGAATGAACTCAAAATGAACAAAAGGTCAGATGAGAATAAACACAGAATAAATAATAAAAAAAAACACTTGTGTCTAATCCAAGAGAAATACAGATTAGTACAATGCTTACTTGGATAATAAAGGAATTAAAATTAAACACAATTGTATAAAGCTATCTCACACAAGATTCAATCCCACAATCTCTAGGTCATGTGTCTGTCACTCATCCTGTTGTGCCATTGGGCAGATGTGCATTCACACACTTGCTGAAGTTCAGTAGGTCATTTGGAAATGAACTCAAAATAAAGAATTTTTTTAAAAAAAAATGCACTGCATGTTATATTTAAAAAAACTGTTGCTCCCTTTTTTGAGAATATACGTAACACTACACTAAATTTAAATGGTTGTCATTTAAGAATGTTTTAGACAAGTTTGGTCTTGTTTTTTTTTTTTTTTAAAGAAAAAGTAACTTCAAAAAATGATTATATTTACTGTAAATCAAATGTACTCTACAGTCCAGTCCAAAAGTTTGGAACCACTTAGATTTTTAATGTTTTTAAAAGAAGTTTCGTCTGCCCACCAAGGCTACATTTATTTAATTAAAAATACAGTAAAAACAGTAATATTGTGAAATATTATCACAATTTAAAATAACTTTTTTCTATTTGAATATATTTGACAAAGTAATTTATTCCTGTGATGCAAAGCTGAATTTTCAGCATCGTTACTCCAGTCTTCAGTGTCACATGATCCTTCAGAAATCATGCTGATTTGCTGCTCAAGAAACATTTAATGTGTACAATTGTACAAAATATTTGTGTACAATATTTTTTTTCAGGATTATTTGATGAATAGAAAGTTCAAAAGAACAGTGTTTATCTGAAATCTAATCTTTTGTAACATTATAAATGTCTTTACTGCCACTTTTGATTGATTTTAATGCATCCTTGCTGAATAAAAGTATTAATTTCTTTAATTTCTTTTCAAAAAAATAAAAATAAAAATTCTTACTGACCCCAAACTTTTGAATGGTAGTGTATAATGCTACATAAGCTTTGTATTTCAGATAAATGCTGTTCTTTTGAACTTTCTATTCATCAAGGAATCCTGAAAAAAAAGTACACAACTGTTTTCAACATTGAAAATAATCATAAATGTTTCTTGAGCAGCAGATCAGCATAATAGAATGATTTCTGAAGGATCATGTGACACTGAAGACTGGAGCAACGATGCTGAAAATTCAGCTTTGCATCACAGGAATAAATTACTTTGTCAAATATATTTAAATAGTACACAGTTATTTTAAATTTTAATAATATTTCACAATATTACTGTTTTTACTGTATTTTTAATTAAATAAATGTAGCCTTGGTGAGCAGACGAAACTTCTTTTAAAAACATTAAAAATCTTAGTGGTTCCAAACTTTTGGACTGTACTGTAAATGTTTTATATAAAATGTATATTTTACAAAATAAGTTTTACTCTAAAATTACTATCAAATCAAAGTCATATGTCTAACCAATTTGTGTTCTAAATTTTAATTTAATATCACAAAATGTAACTTCCCATGAGATTTTTAGGCGTTGTACCAAAAATAGCCACTGGGTGTTTTTTTAATGCATTCTCCTGTATCAAATTTATACATTTCAGTCTCAATATCAAAAAACAGTTGGCAGATGGGACCGTGAGACTCAGAACTTTCCAATGATATGTGTTTTGTCAAGATTAGAGTTTTTTTTTTTTTTATAAAGTAGTTCAAATAAATTGTGTAATACAAAACCTGACACCACCCACTAGGTGAGGAGCTTGCTAAAAGAAATTAAAGTACCATTTTTATGGTAAAGCAAGGTCCGATTTCAAAATGGTTTTCACAGGCTGAATCTTGAGTTCGTAAGCTTTTGAATGATATATAATTTGTCAACATTACATCAGGTAAAGCATAGGATATAATTGTTTTAAGCATGCAGTGGCAAGTAGGCCAGTAACAGTTAACAGATTAATGACTTGGTCCTTTTTTTATACCCTAATCAGGCAACGTGACCTGGGAGTCACAACTCATAAAATCCAAAATATATCAAATATTTCAAAAATTCTTTTGGATATGTTTTACTTAAGCTCAGATGATATAAAAAATATCATGAAAATATTTTTTGCTTATCATTTTCCACTCTTGCCTGTTTAAGGGTTAATAGATAGATCATTCAGCAGCTCATCATGCTATAGCGCAATGCATGAAAAACAGCTGGTTCAGAATGATGGGTGAGAATGAACTCAGAATGTACAGAAGTTTAAATTAAAAAGAACACAGCATGAATAATAATAATAAACATTTTATTTCTAATGCAAGAATAATCAGTACAATGCTGACCCGAGTAATTTCATGAGCTACAGTCTTTGGGTAAGGTGCTCATCAGGCATCTGGCTTTACACTACAGCTACTTGAGGATGCACATTTACCAGCTTGCTGAAAAGAACTTTTAGAGTGAGAATGAGCACAAAAAAAAAAAAAAAAAAAAAAAAAAAAAAAAAAAAACATTACTTAGCATGTTAACCAGATTAGCATGCTAAGCTAACTTCATGCTAATGAAGCCTATGGTTAACCTGATAGCTGAAGATCCAGATTAGAAAGAATGGCAACTGGTTAGTATGGTAAGCAATTAGCTTGCTAAGCTAACTAACATAAGACAACAAACACAAGCAAGGTCACATTCAGAGACAAATATCTCAGGAACGGTAGCATATATAAAAAATCTGTTCAGTCATTTCTATGCGGCTCGGTCCAAAGATCATCTGAGACGATTTTGGACAAATTTGTAGAAGGAGTAGCGAAAAACACATTGTCGAAATTGGCATAAGCTAGGGAATAAAATGATCCAGGTGTAAAAACACCCTTAAATTTGATTTATAAAGATTTTTCTTTTTCAACTTATATTCAAAGTTAGTGGTCAAATCAGTTAACTACACTCACATTAAAATCTTAAAAACACATTGTTAAATGTGTTCACAATAAACATCTGGATATGTTCTCAACTTTCTGATTCACAGTATAAATCACAGTGTTACAGTAAACAACTTCCTTAAGATTTGTCCTTGTTTTTACTGAAAGGGTGAAGAAAAGGGTGAAATGCCATGGAAAGGAATTCTCTGTAGATATGCTTCCCCATATGTTACATACGGATTAACCCTTCCTAGATTCCCTGCCCATCTGGCCCTTAGAGATCACTTTCCCTCAGCATTAGGGCCATGGGATAATCCTAACATCCAGGAACAAAGGACACTGCATTAAC
The DNA here is from genome assembly GCF_024489055.1 of Chanodichthys erythropterus. NCBI lineage: Eukaryota > Metazoa > Chordata > Actinopteri > Cypriniformes > Xenocyprididae > Chanodichthys > Chanodichthys erythropterus. The sequence goes on along the minus strand of NC_090232.1, from coordinate 32,021,263 downwards.
AGAACATTATTCCGGACAATCCTCAGTTCCCAGACGGCTAATGACAAGTGACACCATTTATATTACTTCATATGCCACTTAAATTGTTCTCTAAAATGAAAGAAAATCAAAGGACTGAAATATCTATACATCGAAGGGATGCTCTGATGATCCACTGCTATAATCCACAATTTCTTTATTGTCCGATAATGAGGTTATGAAGGTCTAACCTCAAGTAGTTTCTGTTTCAAAACAACATCTTAAGGGGTTGTTGTTGAACATGTCTCCATACAGATAGATTATGCTTTGGTCTTTCAGAATCCTGACACATCTGCCAGTCCATGTGATGATCTGAGCAGCCCAGTTCTGTACACCAACTGATAAGAACGATAATCTGAAGATTATCAGCAGCTTCATAAAGTGGAGTCACGATGGTGAAGCAAAATTCCATTTCCATGTCGAGGAGTGGTTTTGCATGTCTGGACTGGTGTGAAACTTGATTTTTGCTTGTAAGTGACACTTTATTTTTTTTTTTTGTGCCATTGCTCATTTTGGCATATGCTGACAACATGCAGGCTTAGAATTGCCAACAGTTATGCTGACAACATGAGTGTTTCAATAGTCACCACCAAAGCAGTGAATGTATTTACAGGGCTATCTGACTGTTACAGAAGACGCTGAAATATGGAGATGTGATTAATCGCTGGCTTGTTGGCACTGGCGTAGATTCCCCCCTCAAAGCCATTGAGTCCCGCTCGAGTAGGCAATCATAGAGCAGATGTGTGGAGATTGCCATGGAGCCACTGAAGGCCTGCAGCGGGTTGAGCAATCGCAGATGCGTTGCACGGGTTCAGTTGAGCTCCTCCACACCAACCGCAAAGAAATGTGCAGAGGACAGAATTAGCCGCTAAGTTGATGACAAAGCGGGCAAGAGATTGACAAAGAAGTGGTGTGACATCTATAATGAGAGTAAGCCATGCTTCTTCAGCTGAGATGTTGGCCAATTCGGTGATCTGTAATCTGTGAGCGTCAGCTATGTTTCTGTCAACAAACCACTGCAGTTAGATGTTTTGGGAAGTGGAGCAGAACACTGATGCTTTCCTGTTTCTGGTGATCGCCATTCTCCATCCTCAGCCTTTGTATGACTGCTGATAAGTGGCAGATCTGACACAGTTAAGGTTTGCCTTGTCACTAACCGTGTTACACCTATTTTCCATGTGGAACTACATGAGCAGAACTTCCTTTCCATATCCCACCACTCATGCACTCAGACACACACACCTTCTAATGAAGTTCTTCAAGTGTTTTAGAAAGACACAGATAAGATATGAAAACCACACAGTTCTCCATCCGCCTTGCTGCCTAACAAATTATATCACCCACGCGCTGTCACCTTCCATTCATTATTAGTGGCTGCTCATCTTTTCGCTTTCAGGCAAATTCAGTCTGACTAGACATAGTATATTCTTAAAATTCTGAACATAAAACTATTGTAGTCAAAAAGCAGAAGTTCCAATCTCTCCTTGGATGCGTTTTTAACATTTACTTCAGCTTTTATTAGTTTCAAATTATTGTAACTCTGTCTCCAAGCTTATTTTTGAGGTTCATTAACGTTTTGTCTTCATTACTCATGCAATTCTGCCAGGCTTCTAGGCAAATATCATGAAAATTATGGCATATATAAATAAAACTGTATAAGATTTTCTCCTCAGAATTTTAATTTAATATGGACTGTGGGCTGTGTCTGAAGGCACATGTAATGGCATGTCTGTGGTATGTCAAATTGACAAAGAGAAAAAAGATCCTGTTTCTCAGACATGCACATATATAGTTTTAAAAGTGCCCTAGAATTAAAAATTAAATTTACCTTGACATAGTTGAATAACAAGAGTTCAGTACATGGAAATGACAAACACCATTGTTTGCTCCTTCTTATATAAATCACGTTTGTTTAAAAGACCTCCGAAGAACAGGTGAATCTCAACATAACACCGACTGGTACATAACAGTCAGGATCATTAATATGTATGACCCCAATATTTGCATATGCCAGCTCATGTTCAAGGCATTACACAAGGGCAGGACGTCTGGATGTGCACAGCTGAATCATCAGACTAGGTAAGCAAGCAAGGACAATAGCGAAAAATGGCAGATGGACCAATAATAACTGACATGATCCATGATATTTTTTAGTGATATTTGTAAATTGTCTTTCTAAATGTTTCGTTAGCATGTTGCTAATGTACTGTTAAATGTGGTTAAAATTACCATCATTTCTTACTGTATTCACGGAGACAAAACTGTCGTTATTTTCATTTTTAAACACTTGCAGTCTGTATAATTCATAAACACAATTCTTTATAAATCTCTCCAGCAGTGTGTAATGTTAGCTTTAGTCAAATGTAATCAAAAGTAAACATCCAAATAAATACCATACTTATGTGATTAGACATGTTGCATGACGAACACTTTGTAAAGATCAATTTTGAGGGTTATATTAGCTGTGTGAACTTTGTTTACGCTGTTTAAGGCAGTCGCAAGCTCGGGTTGTGGGGAGCACGAGATTTAAAGGGGCTGCAGCCTGAATCGGCGCATATTTAATGATGCCCCAAAATAGGCAGTTAAAAAAATGAATTAAAAAAAAATCTATGGAGTATTTTGAGCTGAAACTTCACAGACACATTCAAGGGACACCTTAGACTTATATTACATCTTTTGAAAACACGTTCTACGGCACCTTTAATATATTCTAGCATCCTTTAAAAAAGCATTTTGCTTCCTTGTCTGTCACGTTTCACAACATACACAGCAGGCCAGAACAGATCTGGGGTGCGTTTCTCAAAAGCATCGTTAGCCAACTAAGGTCACAAGTTCCATTGAATTCTATTGGTAACGACATAACTTGCGATGATGGTTGACTTTGGAAAACACACCCCAGACTGATGATTGAGTTTCTACATGCCCACTAATTAGACTGGAGAATTAACCTTTTGGATGCATAACATTGCTAAATTTCTAAGATATTTTATCCTTTATAACAGTTGCCAATGTAACAATTGGCTAAACTCCATGGCTTGTCACAACCTGTTCAATTCAATTTATTCAACTGTGAAAACTACAAATGTAAATAGCAGTACATTGAACGTGTAAATCACAGACAGCATTTTACTGTACCATAAATTGAAGTAATGATGCTCATTTCCATTTCTAATTCCAGTGCCTGTGCATGCTTGTACATGAAAATGCCCATTATGTCTGATTTAAAACTGGCAGAGAGGCCTGTTTTACCTCTCATGTGCCATTTGCCTTGACTAATGTTAAGCACTTTCTCTTAGGATTACAGAGTGAACATATTCCTCCGGCAGCAGTGGAATGACCCTCGGTTAGCTTACAGCGAGTACCCAGATGACTCCCTGGACCTAGATCCCTCTATGTTAGACTCCATTTGGAAGCCTGATCTGTTCTTCGCCAACGAGAAGGGAGCGCACTTCCATGAGGTCACCACTGACAACAAGCTATTGAGAATATTCAAAAATGGAAATGTCCTCTATTCAATCAGGTGAGACTCTTCAGCACCAGTCAGAATAACCATTGGACATGGAAAGCATAACTAAGTAGCTGAGAGTTTCAGTACTTGACGTCATCTATCGATCAATAAATAAATAAAATGTCACAAAATTATATTGTTTTACTGAAATGTAATTGAACACTGCATCCATTTAAAATTCACACACTTATCTTTTGTTTTTGTTTTTTTACAATGACTGACATTTTATGAATACTATGAAAATCAGTATTGGGGAAAGTAACTTTTAAAAGTAATGCATTTTTTTATCTTTCTTTTTATGAAAAGAAATGCGTTACATTACTTTTCTGTTACTTTTTCTCACCTGGGCTGGGCTTGCTTGTTTGTTTTTTAAGAACAACAACAAAAAAAGTTCTATTTTTGGCAAATGTTAAGGCTCTTTCACATCAAAAGTGAAATGGATAAGCCTCAGGCTGTATGAAATGTATGTTTACGCCTGTACAGTAGAGGGCGCAGCTCAAACAAACCTTTTAGCTGTGCTGCCATTCTGGATTAAAGAAGAATAGATGTATTTCTAAATATAAAGCAATTTTTGCTTATTAGTATGAATTAGGTCATTGACAGTCAACAAGACTGTTAATAAAGTGAGATTAAATACATATAGTGTAATTTAATATAGTTAATTATTACAGGATTGCGTAAAATTCTGAGATTGAATTTCACTGTATTTATTCATTTGAGGAATACTGAATGTTTATGTGCAAGTGAGATGAGTAATTCACATTTAGTGAGTCAGTCAGTAAATGTGAAAAAGTAACTTAGATATTTCGTTGTAAATTGAAAAAAGTAATATCCAGCGGTAGCGTCAGTTCTGGCAGGTCACGTCAGTCAAGCTCGCATCAGCTGACTCCCAGGTGACTTACGTCTACCTATAGGAATACGACACCTATCACAGCATCTATATATAAGCTCATCAGCATTATCAGCAGCTGTTGCATTTCTCAGGAGCTAATTACCCTCCTCCATCCCCAGCTCCTCCTCTCTTCAGTCAGGATTGCCATTATTATTCCCCTGAATCAGACTAATTCTTGAAATATGTGTACATGTTAAATTATTGACATATACATACATACATTATATCTGCATATGTTGGTCCTGTTCTGTTTACCCTAGGGGGTTTATTGCTGCTCTCCCTGCTCTTATCCATGCTAGGCTGCATGGATGCGCAAGGAGTTCTTGCCCAGAACAGAACCATACTGCCAATACAAACCCTATGCGTTATCAAACATATTTGACGATAGTGGTCCTGACAGAACTGATTACGTAACTCAAGTTACTTGTAATGCGATACCCCAACACTGATGAAAATAACTGCTGCACTAGCTTCTGAAAATGTCAATCAACAATCCTGTATCTCAGCTGACACAGACTTGAGTCATTTAATATAATTTCCCTTTGAACCCTAAAATGTAACTAATCCCTCAACGAATGGTAGGATAAACAATGTCATTCAACATCAATCACTGCAGTGAAACTATAGGAAGACAACATCATTGTGGCAGCATGAGGGTTGATGGGAAGTGCTGGAGTTAAAAGTGAGGGGTAAATTATGTCAGGCTTTTGAGTAGATATGACGGAAAGCTGCGCAGATGTGAGACGACAGAGGATTCACTCTGACTGAAATTCACGTGGTGCCCTGAGGGAGAAAGAGTGTAATTAAAACATGGCCAATCTGTGGCTGTCAGACTCGTCTCTCCTCTGCTTTAGTAGCCCAGTTCAGAAATCCCATCACTCAAGCAGCTTCAGATGCTCAAAGCCCTCCTCTTTAATTCCTTTCTTTGTCTGAGCCGTGGATTTTCACATTACACATTCAAAAAAGGTACACAGGATTGCATTTACATTTATAATTTTCTTATGTTTTCTACTGTTTATTAGAAACAAAAGGTGTGTATATGATTAATAAAATCAATACTTTTTTCCCATTCAATTTTTAGATTGACACTGACACTGTCTTGTCCAATGGATCTGAAGAATTTCCCCATGGATGTTCAGACGTGCATAATGCAGCTGGAGAGTTGTGAGTAATCTCATATGACCTCCTCTCATCAAGAGCTTGTTACGTAACCCCCCACCCCCACCCCTCGTCCAGATTTGTGTGGAAAGCATACAGTGTTTCTCATTTAATATTGTAACTTCACCCAGTAGCCAGGATGAGGTCAATAGCAGATTTGATGTGAAGCATGTCTGGCATTAGCATTCACCTGGCAGTGCTAAATTATGTCATTATAAGTGGGTAGGACCCAGAAGACTGTTGCATTAAAATCATCATGTAGAAGTTATTTACCATCCTAGACAGTAACATAAGGGCTCACTCATTCTCTCTCTCTACAGTCTGTGTCTGGCTAAAGATTAGTGAAGCTAGTGGTCAAAGTGTTTGCTAAATCATTCCAAGAGCTTTCTGTCGACTTGAAAACATGCCACATCTCCCTCGATCTCTCCCATGATGATTGCTGTGAACTGGGGTTGAGGCTTTTAAAGAAAGGCCCCATGTCATGGGGAATTTGTCTTCACAACTACATATTTTAAAGTGGCCATGTTCATATCGCTAAAAGAGTTGCTCATTGAGAGACTCTTGAAGATGGGCAATCACATTAAATGAGGAGACACAAATATATTCTCTGTTAGAAACAGCTTGCTCATTCAGTAGAATAGAATAGAATAGAATAGAATAGAATAGAATAGAATAGAATAGAATAGAATAGAATAGAATAGAATAGAATAGAATAGAGTGGTACCACCAAGAGAAGCAAAAGTGACACCAGAGCTATATCAAGAAACATCACACCATACATTTTCCGGTGCAGTTGCAGCCCTGAGGATATTGTGCTGGTGGTCTTCATGTTGAAGACTTGCACCTTTTTACTATGCATTGTAATTAGCATGCTTTATGCTTGTATGGCTATAGTTCAAAGATATATTTCTTAGTCAGCAAATTTGTATTAAAAATCACATCAGTCCCACCACGTCCCTTTTGATTATTTATTTTTACATAGAAAATCAAATAAAGACAAACAAGAAACTTTTTCTATTTTGTTTAAGAAATGGAATAACAAGAATTAAGCCAGAGCTTAGGGTTGTTAGTTTGTTTTTTATGGATAAAAAATGGGATTTGCATGGTTGGGCAGCTCTGAAATGGCCCTTTCATCTGATTCGTCCTCCCCGTCTTCTGTACTACAACTAAAGCCACTTTATGGCAATCCTTTTGCATAAAAATACAATTGGTGATACACAGGAAAGAAGAGGAGAATGGATTTAAATGGATGTCAATGGAGAAGAGGCTTCTACGACAAGTCTAAGTCAATTTAGCGACAGTTTACGGCACTTCTCATTCATTTCTATGGTACACTCTAAAACATGCTGGGTTAAAAACAACCCAAGTTGGGTTGAAAATGGACTAACCCAGCGATTGGGTTGTTTTAACCCAGCGGTTGGGTTACATTTTTGCCCAACCTGCTGGGTAGTTTTATTTAAAGCAACTATTATTTATGGCTAGCTTAAAATGAACCCAAAATAGTTGGGAAATTAAAAACCAGATGCAAGTAGAGACAACAATAATATACAAAAGGTGAATGTTTATTAATAAGCTTTAATATTTTATTAATATAAATTTAATAGTTTAATAGTTTATTAATATAAATGTATTAATAAGCAATTTAATAAATTTTTATTGTTTAATAATTATTCATTGAACATTAATAAATGTTCATTTCCAACATACTTTGGGTTAATTTAAAATTTTAAACAATAGTTGAGTTAAGTAAAACTAACCAGCAGGTTGGGCAAACATTTAACCCAACCGCTGGGTTAAAACAACCCAATTGCTGGGTTTGTCCATTTTTAACCCAACTTGGGTTGTTTTTAACCCAGCATTTTTTAGAGTGTATCCGCAAACTGTAGGTGCATCCCAATTTGCATGATTAAGTACTATTCTGTGCTGTTTTGGGGTATAAATAATTTGAATAGTGCATGCGTAGTGAGGCAGGTGGCAACTGAAAAAAAAACAACAACAACCCCACATTTAAAAAAACGTATTACTTATAATAAAACAAGTAATTGATAAAAAAATATAAAGTTTTCACTGTAATAATTATGTATTCAGACCAATTATATACTTTTGAATTACGTACTAAAGAAGAATCATACATTATTAAAGCCTTCACTATCACTATTCCAGAACACAAGTCCTGCATCGATTCTGTCTTCCACATATTCTGTATAGTGACAAATTCATTTAAACCATCACTTTTGGACACTGCAAGGCTAAACTGCACTTTATCTCTGTGTTTAGAGGCATGTTTTAGTGAATACAAGGTTGCCCTCTGTAGTCTTTTAGCGAAACGTTGTGCACCAGAGACACAGTTTCTCTAGTGCAGTTATTATGCTTCAAAATGGCAAAATCACCAAAAGGAAACAACTTTTTTGTACCAACAATAATCATGGAACTTAATTATCAAATGTAAGAATTGTTTTTTTGTTGTTGTTTTTTTTTTTTTGTTTTTTTTTTTTGTATTTTAGAAGTTGTATTCAAACTCCATGTGGCACAAAAATCTAAAGGAGGAAGCGTTAAAAGTTATCTCTTGGTCTTTCTCCTAGTTGGCTACACGATGAATGACCTGATCTTTGAGTGGCAAGAGAAGGGACCTGTGCAGGTGGCTGACGGACTGACTCTCCCACAGTTCATCCTCAAGGATGAGTCTGACTTAAGATACTGCACCAAACACTACAACACAGGTAATTTTCAAAATATGCCATACATCAAAATTTAAACAGCCTGATAGAAACTGCATATGCTAAGCAACATATATTATTAACATGACACATGCATACCTTTTTCTTTACTAGATTTACAGTCTAGTCTAAACGTAAATTAAATGTTGATGGGTTCAGGCTTTCAGAAGCCATTAATTCACAGCAAATAACACATTGCGTATTCTTGCCCATGGTTTTCAAGGATGAGAGGATGTCACGCAACCTGTCCATGTTGGCATCTGGCTAATTTGTCTAGCTTCAACCATGTGACAGATGAATTTCCTTCAAAATGAAATACTGCAGAATTTAATTGAATGTATAGTCCAATATACAAAATATGTGAATATCCATATATCTAATTTTCCTATGCTAAGCATGATTATACAGTATAGCAGCATTTCATTATTAGGACCCGAGCACCGATGCTGTGAGGACCCTATTGTAATTGCTAGGTTAATTATTCTTCTTCTCTGAAATTAATTGCATTTTTGAGGGCCTAAACATGCTCGAAAACTCATGAAACTTTGCACACACATCAGAAGTGGTGAAAAATTATGTCTGATATGGTTTTCAGAATTAGGTACAAAATTTCAATTAAGCGCCCTTCGCGCTACGTTTCACGGACAAGATTGAAATTCGGTAGACAAATGTAACAGCCCAATACCTACAAAAAAAGTCCCTTGATTTGGAGGAACAGAAGAAGACTATGAGACAGGAGGAGAGAGAAAATAAATTCAGGAGAATAAGCTTGAAATCTTGCTTCAATGAGATGCAAGGTTAAGGAGCAGCTTTTACTAGCTCATACTAGCTTGTTATCGCATTTCTCAGTGCCTAATTATGCATCCATTGTGCCTGGCCTTATCACGTAACACGTAAACATCAAGGGTGGGAGAGCACACTGTCAGTGAACTGACTTACAGTTTGCTAATTTTATGTATCAGTTAACAAAGTTATACAAATGCCCGGTATTTTACATAACACATTCATCTTCGTGGCCTTGAAGAAAACCCAGATCTGAAATTTAGAAAAAAAGTTATCTTCAAAACAAGCACAATAACCGCAAAACTGGTTAAATCACAATGCCATAAGACTTCTAAGAATTACTAAGGAAAGATTTTTAAAAAACAGACAAAATCAGGATGAGCTTGCTACTGTATGTCATCACGCTTTCAGTCAAGACCAGTGTCAGTGCATTGCAGAACTGTATATATCTATTGTAACCATCATCCTGTCAAAAAGGTCCTTGGGTCCTATTTTAACAATCTAAGCACATGGTATGAAACACATGATGTAGGTGCACTTAGGGCATGTCCGAATCCTCTTTTGCTAGTTTAACGACGGAAAAAGTGGTTGGCATGCCAGGTGCATGGTCCAAAAGGGTTGTACCTCGTCTCTTAATGAGTCATGGGTGTGTTTTGGGTGTAACGTGCAATAAACCAATCAGAGCGCCATCTCCTATTACCTTTATAGTTGCGCTTGCACCATGGCGGATTCGCTATTTACATTGTGGAATTTGCAAGGGGAAAGACTGAACGCTTCATGAAAAATGTGCTGCGTGTCCCTGTGCGTGTAACAGGCAGAGTGTATGTGTACCTGCCTTAAAAAATTTAAAAAAATTCTGCGCCATTGGCTTTAGACCAGGTTTTTTTTGGTCAAAGGTGCAGTCGTTTTCACTTGCCTTAAAATAGCAATGCGCCAACAATGCACCTGAACACACTTCATTTTCAGAATATGTGAACAGATGGGCATGATTACACTGCTATTTAAATGACGTGGCGCTGGATGTGAAAATGATAACTGCGTCTGGCTGAAACTAGCAAAAAACACTTGCGGTGTCACATTGCGCCTGGTGTATGATAGGGCCCTTTAGGAGACCAAGCTCTTATTAGCCTTGTCAGATGTAATTGAATTAGTCAGTACTCTTACTTTTCATTCTGCCTGTAATTGAAAGATAATATTACAGATGTGTCAGTACATAATACATACCACACAATCCCGAGTGAAGAGGTGTGTGCTGGCCTTTTGTCTCCCTGTGTGTTTTGCCTCAGAGGGACTTTCTGACAGGATGAATGACAGATGCTGGTGGGTCAAGGTCATGTTGCCTCAAACAATTGTATGTGAGGACAAAATGAGAGAGAGAGAGATTGCCCCTTAAAAGACTTAAGAGGCAAGAGAAATGGAAAACCACAGGGGGAAAAGAAAAAAAGAATGGGAAGTTACTGTAAGAACACTAAGATTCAAAGGTCTCTTTTTTCGACAGGAAATCTCTTGGCAATTGTGTTTTGGGCACTGTATGCTTCTATAGACCTTATGCCCCAGAGAAACAAGCACACAGCTTTAGAATTTTGTCTTTGAACTTCCGTTGAACTTCCATTTTTGTGGTAGCTCTAGCTATATTTCTATATGGCATCAATGACGAAGAGTAATTAGCTGGTGAAGTGGATTTACTTATTGTTAACGAACATTATCATAAGCATTGTAATGTTTGAAGTCGATGTCATAACAAATGTCAGTAGACCGGGAAGATTTTACAATAAGCAGTTTATTCATAAATCCATGAGATCTTACCTTCCTGCTGTGGAAATACAAAGTGGAAGACAGAACACAAAGAGTGCAGCGCTGAAAAGTGGCGGGGCTATGTGAAGTCCATAGGGAGCTACAAGTCAGTCACATTATTCCCTGGTCACCTTTCAAATTTCTAACTCAGTAATTGAATCAATATCGGCACACACACACAAAAAAAAGGATATTGATATTGATTGAGTTGAGAGTTGAGTATCCAAATAAAAGGTCAAAGACAATTGCAAAGTGCCCAGCTAATATCTGTAGCTTTAAATTAATTATAGATGTATTTCTTTTATGAATTACACTTCCTGTAAGTATTCAAAAGAGCATATAAGTGCTACAGGAGATATCTTGAATATTCCAAACAGCAAAAGTGTGTTTAGAAAAAGTAGAGGAGAAAAATGCAGAAACCAGAGATCAATAAACCCCAAACTGGTCAGATATAAATTAATCTAAGTATAAAAATAAATAAAGAGAAACCATTTGAGGATCACTCTGCAGGCAATATTGTTAAAAAAATTAACATTAACATCGAAGTCATTTTTATTTAAAAAATGTACCATGTCATTCAAGTTGTTTCATGTTTACTTATCATGAGCATAAAGTCCAAAAGCTATTACCATCTACCGAGGTCTAATTGGATTTTTACTTTGTTCTGTTATATTTCATAATGCTAGAACCCATTTACCCTTTTATTCTCTCTCTCTCTCTCTCTCTCTCTCTCTCTCTCTCTCTCTCTCTCTCTCTGGCAGTCATTGTACAATGCTTTGTTTATCTTTCTTAATATACATGCAATAAAGTCTGCAAACAAGAACTGTACCACAGCAACCCCTTAAACTGCTTCTGGAAAAGAAGCTATGGTAAACTCAGCTGTTGTGTTAATTTAATGCTGCTGTATCTAGGCCAGCAGGGTGCTGAAATGTTGTCCAACAATGTCCAATCAGAGCAGACTAAATAACTAATGTAATCAGAGATGACAAAATAGTGACTTTCTCTCACAGTACAGTGATTTACCCTCTGGCTTCAATAGTGCCCCACAATATTTTACATCAGAGGTTTTACACCTTTTTCAGGAGCCCTTTTTGGGTTCTCCTTGGTTGGTAGAGCATTAGAACAAGGATCCCGTGAGACATATTGTATAAAAATGCTCTACAAGCATTAGAAAAGAATGGAACTCTCTTCATTCTTTCCAAGCCCTTGTTGCTGTACATACCTTTGTAAAAATCATTGCAGTGATACTACCTTTTATGCACTAAAATCCAGTTCACTACAGTGTAATAATACAGTTCAGTGTAGTGCATTTGCGTTTTGGGTAAAGTAGTAGAGTTTAGTAGGATGTTGGCTCAGTTTGGCTTGTACAATGAAACTGAATAGATCAATTTTACTGTTTGAAAGCATTTTAGAGGGATCCATTCAAACTGACCTGTATACAATATGTTGATCTCTTAGCATATCTGCTGCAGGCGTCTCCGATTGATTGAACACCACTTAGTGTCCAAATGCCTCTGTTGCATTTATATAGTAAGGAATCAATAATTCAATACTTGATTTATGGCATATTTCAAGTCACTGACAGACCACACATTTCTCAATCTGTCACATTATTAAAACATACTACACTTTTTATATATTGGTATTTGTGGCAAAATAAGACTGGGGTCTGTGAGATAAGCAAGTTGAATAATAATCAATGTCCATTTATGCAAGTAGACATTTCTTTGCAAGCATGCTTTTCTTATGGAGTTATTGCATAAACGTAATGCAGACTTACCACCCTTGCAATTTACCCAAAGGCCTTTTCCAATCTTGTTACTCATACAACCATCCCCAGTTGACTTTGAGGTTGACCTATACCAAAGGTACAGGGGCACAATAGATGCTAAAAATCACATTAGCCTTTAAACACCACAATGACATTTTACTTTCACCATCGGTTCATTAACACTTGTTTAAATGTGATCTCCCTTCTTCAGTGTGACAGGATGGACACAGGGCCTTCTGCATGATTGCTCACACATTTCCTCATCTGCCACACAAGACTTCCTGCTCTGTCATGTAGTTCTTCCCACTCATACATTTGCTCAGAGCTGCATGTTCCATCAGTTGAGTCATGAAGGATGTGAAATAACCACATGGCACAGCTTTAGTGATGTCACGGCGGGTTTTCATCCCTGAGCTAATGCAGAACAAGCCTGTCAGTGAAAGGATGGAGGATCCTTTGGGTTTCCTAATGTAAATTAATGTAAATTGAGCAGTGTACTAAAAAAATAATCTCTTCCTGGAATTTTTCTGCTGCTTTCTATTCATTGAATAATCCTTTAAAAATATGGTTTCCACAAAAATATTAAGCAGCACAATTGTTTTCAGCACTGATAATTAATAATAATCAAATTCCAACTGTTTATTAGCTCAAACTGTTAAAGGGTTGGTTCACCCAAAAATGAAAATTCTGTCATCAATTACTCACCCATATGTTGTTCCAAACCTGTAAAGACATTCAGTCATGTCTGGAACACAAATAAAGATCTTCTTAATGAAATCTGAGAGCTTTCTGTCCCTCCATTGACAGCCTACGCAACTACCACTTTCAAACCCCAGAAAGGTAGCAAAGACAAAGAAATCATTAAAGTCATCCAAGTCATCCATAAAGACTTGTTTAACCCCCATTTTATGAAGAGACGTGAGTTATATTGCAGCCATTTTCTAAAATCATTTAAGTTCATTTTTTTCCTCATTAATGTACACACAGTACCCCATATTGACAGAAAAACACAGAATTGTTGACATTTTTGCAGATTTTTAAAAAAAGAAAAACTGAAATATCACATGGTCCTAAGTATTCAGACCCTTTGCTCAGTATTTAGTAGAAGCACCCTTCTGATCTAATAAAGCCATGAGTCTTTTTGGGAAAGATGCAACAAGTTTTTCACACCTGGATTTGGGGATCCTCTGCCATTCCTCCTTGCAGATCCTCTCCAGTTCTGTCAGGTTGGATGGTAAACGTTGGTGGACAGACATTTTTAGGTCTCTCCAGAGATGCTCAATTGGGTTTAAGTCAGGGCTCTGGCTGGGCCATTCAAGAACAGTCACAGAGTTGTTGTGAAGCCACTCCTTCGTTATTTTAGCTGTGTGCTTAGGGTCATTGTCTTGTTGGAAGGTAAACCTTCGGCCCAGTCTGAGGTCCTGAGCACTCTGGAGAAGGTTTTTGTCCAGGATATCCCTGTACTTGGCCGCATTCATCTTTCCCTCAATTGCAACTAGTCGTCCTGTCCCTGCAGCTGAAAAACACCCCCACAGCATGATGCTGCCACCACCATGCTTCACTGTTGGGACTGTATTGGACAGGTGATGAGCAGTGCCTGGTTTTCTCCACACATACCGCTTAGAATTAAGGCCAAAAAGTTCTCTTGGTCTCATCAGACCAAATAATCTTATTTCTCACCATCTTGGAGTCCTTCAGGCAGGCTTTCATGTGTCTTGCACTGAGGAGAGGCCTCCGTCGGGCCACTCTGCCATAAAGCCCCGACTGGTGGAGGGCTGCAGTGATGGTTGACTTTCTACAACTTTTTCCCATCTCCCGACTGCATCTCTGGAGCTCAGCCACAGTGATCTTTGGGTTCTTCTTTACCTCTCTCACCAAGGCTCTTCTCCCCCAATAGCTCAGTTTGGCTGGACGGCCAGCTCTAGGAAGGGTTCTGGTCGTCCCAAACATCTTCCATTTAAGGATTATGGAGGCCACTGTGCTCTTAGGAACCTTAAGTGCAGCAGAAATGTTTTTGTAACCTTGGCCAGATCTGTGCCTTGCCACAATTCTGTTTCTGAGCTCTTCGGGCAGTTCCTTTGACCTCATGATTCTCATTTGCTCTGACATGCACTGTGAGCTGTAAGGTCTTATATAGACAGGTGTGTGGCTTTCCTAATCAAGTCCAATCAGTATAATCAAACACAGCTGGACTCAAATGAAGGTGTAGAACTGTCTCAAGGATGATGAGAAGAAATGGACAGCACCTGAGCTAAATATATGAGTGTCACAGAAAAGGGTCTGAATACTAAGGACCATGTGATATTTCAGATTTTCTTTTTTAAGAAATCTGCAAAATGTCAACAATTCTGTGTTTTTCTGTCAATATGGGGTGCTATGTGTACATTAATGAGGAAAAAAATGAAAATAAATGATTTTAACAAATGGCTGCAATATAACAAAGAGTGAAAAATGTAAGGGGGTCTGAATACTTTCCGAACCCACTGTATATATATATATATATATATATATATATATATATATATATATATATATATATATATATATATATTATTTACAAAATATTAATCTCCAACGTGTGTTCACACAACAACATCTGCTCTCGCATCAACACTCTCCTAGATTTATATGGATGGAAAGAAAGCTCTCAGATTTCATTAAAAAGATTTGTGTTCTGAAGATGAACATCTTACGGGTTTGGTACGACATGAGGGTGAGTAATTAATGACAGAATTTTCAACCCTTCATGTATGGTGCTAACAACGCAAAGACCATGGATTCGATTCGCACAGAATGAATAAACTAAAGAATGCCTTGAATGTCATGCAAGTCGCTTTTGAAAAATGCTTCTGCCAAATGGAAATGTAAATGTAGCTGGAAATTATGATACTCCATGAGAGCCACAATGTGGGTTTATGCACATGTTGTTGGAAAATTATGGCATATGAATATGTTTCCAGCACTATTAGAAAACCTCACATAATTTAGTGACCTTGATGGCTGAACATTACTTTGAGGATATATTTAAATCAGCAAGCAGCAATATTCATAATGTTATTACATCTGTACATGAAATTCAAATGTTTTTGTATAAGACATGAAAACACATCTATGATCAAGGAAAATAATCTCTCTCACACTATTGGGGAAAAAAAGATAACCACTCAGAAATCAAATAGAGCTTGTTAGTATGAATACTGCTTATAATACTCATTATTGATTAACATCAACTGTTAATGCTAACAATGAGGACACCAATAGCATTATCCTTCCTCTCAGCTCTAGCTGTTTTTTCTTTGTATGATAGGCATTATGTCTGAGAAACCGGGGAGGTAAATGGATTAGAGCCCATTGATGTTCATAATCTAGTAGGCCCTAATAGCATATTTTTCCCACTTATCAATTTTAAAATATTACTCATCCCGGTCCCTTAAATAAGATAAATTGTAAAAAAAAAAAAAAAAAAAAAAAAAAAGTGAGAAATTACACTTCTGTGGTTGTCCAATCTGTTTCTACCCCAGTCCACTCTAATATACCAGGATGGATTATTCTGTTGGGTTGTTTCCTGAGCCTGCAGCACATCCCACTTCCGTTCTGTAACGTTCTGCTGTCAGGCTCCATAGCACAGTCTGTCTCCAGGTTTTTGTTCTTTTCCCTTCCCTCTTCCTCCTGTTGTTGTTTCTCTCACCTCTGTCCCTCTCAGGGGCTTTATTTTCAGGTCACCTCCAAACAGCTCCCCCAGTTGACAGCTCCAAACTCCCAAGGAGACTAGAAGTGTGTTTGCGTGAGAGTGAGCAGGTTACATTCCAGAGGGAGCATTTCTATGTCATATACACTCTTTAGAAGCAACTACTTGTTTTGGCACATTTTAAATACATAGTTCTGTCATGAAATTCTAGATGGCACAGGCTGATGTGGTTCATTCCGCCTTAACGCAAACTGATGATAATTACAGCGTTAACTACTTGGCACTAGCTGATTGGTCCATATCACATCTGCAGCCAATGAGCATGTTGCTCACATTTAAATAGCTGGTTACATTCACTATTATAGCCGTTTGCAGCATGTTTCAGAGTTCCTCTAATACCCTCCACCTTCCCCAGCTCCACCTGTATAGATCTGCTATTGGTTATTGATATATGCTATTTGTGCATGAGCATTATGTTTTACTCGCAGCAGCGTATCGGCGTATGTATCGGCAGTAGCAAGTTCCTGTACTTGCTCTGCAGCAGCAGTAATAATATACAACAACAGCTATAATCTACAGCAGCAGCGTAACAGATCTATTCCACCAATACCAAAAACATTAACATTGTCATATCCCTTACCATGCTTAACAATCATCGGAGAGTTGCCATGACAGAAATGAATATACTACATCTACATGTACATAGTTTTAAGCAAGCACTCATTATGTGACTTTGTACATTTAAATTTAAGTTTACAGATTTTTTTATTCATTTATTGACTTTTTTTAAGTGTATTTTTTCCCCTAAAGTGCACTCTGATTAGAGAGTAGGAATGTGGAAAATTACCAAGCAAAAATCTCTTAGGGAGTTTGGAACAAAAGAGACAAAAAGTGAAAGCCGTCTCCCTGCTTTTCAGGAAAGACAAGCCTTGCAGAAATTTGTTTTGAGAGAGGAAAAGGCTCAGTAGCAGAGAACAAAAAAACAGACTGCAGCTGAAAGCTCTCAGACATTTTAAATAGGTGCTCTCTACCTTTCATGCGGATTATGTGCATAAATATAACTTTGTAATGGCTGCCTACAATCATTCACCAACCACATATCGAACAAATATCTGCTTTTAAATTTAGATACATAGCACACTTTCAGTTTGTGATCATGGTTTTGTCGCAAAACTTACATCCTCATTTACACATTCTTTTTTCAGACTATATAGTATATGCTACCATTCAAAGTTTTCAAAGGTCAATATGATTTTTTTTTTTTTTTTTTTTTTTTTTCTCAAATAAATGCTTTTCATTTGATTTTCTATTCATCAAGGAATCCTGGAAAAATGTACTGCTGTTTCAAATAAATAAATAAATTAATAAATAAAATAAACTGTTTACAACACTAACAATAAAAATAAATGTTTCTTGAGCTTCAAATCAGCATATTATAATTATTTTTAAAGGATCATCATGTGAGACTGATAATATTCTGCATCATATATATATATATATATATATATATATATATATATATATATATATATATATATATATATATCGCGGCATGTTTCAACAGTAGCCCTAAAACAGACAAACTGCTTTATAGAGCGTGTTTCGTCACTATGTTGTTCTTCTTCGCTGGTGTTTGTAGAGGCAGCTTGCATTGTCACTATGTTGATTATGCAGGAAGAAGTAGTAGTAGTCGTCGTCGTTGTCTGGTTTACTAGAAGCAGAGACCGTTGTTTGTTAGAAGTAAGAAGAAACCTCATTTCTTGCATGGCTACTCTCTGCTGTCTCCGACGACAACATCTTTGTCCTGTGTCGGCCACCGTAGCTTCTCTATGTGCTACGAAAGGGAGGAGTGAGCGGTGGATGGAGCAATTTGCAACCTCACCACTAGATGCCGCTAAATTTTACACACTGCACCTTTAAAGTACACATGAAATCAAAATTGACCTTATTTATTTTGTTAGCTCAAATTGCTAGTTTTGTGGTGAACAATTCATCCGTGAAAGTCAATCCACGCAAAAAAATTGTTTGGCTTCGTAATATTTAATCAAAATCTGAAAATGCTCCTCCCCTCTGCAACGGTGCCCCTTCTCAGATGAAATCAGTTTGACGGCTTGGGTTGTAAACACTTAAACCACGACCGACCGTTAGTCTGCTATGAGCGAGAGATGGAGAGGAGGAGCGCAAAAAAAATAAAACTCTGCCCTCTATTCAATATTCCGTTTCACTTGGAAATACGGCATAGCACTGGAGAAAAGTCGTTTGCAACTTCCGGTTCACGCAGACTTTAAATGACTTTATATTTGAAGGTGCTAAAGAGGTTCTTTTTGTCGACTGAGTTTTGAAATGAGCGCATGGGTAAGAACAACCCCCCTCCTTTACAGCTCATTTAGAGGGAATGCCTCCCAAAACTCATGCACGAGTATCGGAACACAAGTGTTTACCACCGGCATTCGCTGTGTTATTAAGCCGGGCACACATTTAACGACTAGCTAAAACATTCTGACTATGCTCAACATACAGCGATAGTTTCCTGCTCCTGAAGCAGATTTATATACTTTCACATGGAATTTGAACACCGACTGTATTCGCAGTCTGAACGTCACTGGCTCTGACTGGACGCGTTTGAGCGCGATCAGACATAAGTGTCAATTTACATTCATAATCGGCCTTACACTTAAAGCCGCGCACACACTTAGTGGATTCATTATGTCGGACTCACCACAGGTGACTCATAATCTGCAGTTGTTACTCCTGTCTCCTGACAAAAACATTGCATGCGGCGCCTGTGGAGTGTGGAAAGTTACTGGAGCGCGCAGCCGAGCTCGTCTCTCACATGGATCGTCATGGCAGTGATTGACAAGGCAGAAGGCCAATCGTTTACGCGATGATCGCATAAACGATTGGCTGATGTTTTTAAGGCCCTACCTCATGCACAGATGATGTATATTAATATTATTACTTTCAGTGCACCTAATAAATAGTCTTTTATCAGTTAGTAAAGTAATATGCAAAAAGTAATATTGCAAAAATGTATAAAACAAAACATCATCTTTAGCACCTTTAATATTATATGATAATATGTAACACATGTAACATAAATCTGATTTGGAATAGATAGATAAATCGTATCACCTATCAACTATATAAGCCTAAACTAACTCACAACTTGCACTTTTTATTGTGTCAATGCATTTATATACCGGTCCTTCATATTCTTCAATTTCTTAATTTTCAGCAGAAGAGAGAATTAAATTGCACTGACTCCCTTGCAAACAGTGAATTGCAATTTCTTTATGTTTCAAGGTGTGTGACTGGCTGTTCACTATTGATGTCACACTTTCATGTGCACACATGCCATGAACTCAGGATCAAAGCCTGAGTTAACAGAGAATGTTGATGATCAGTGTCATGGTACCAACAAAACCTGATTGGATTGGTTTGGTTTTGTCAACTCAAAACTAATCCCGTAACCCTGAGTTTGTTCAGCTACCATCATGGTACCTGCCCCAAGTCTTAGTAGCTTAAATCCTCATTTATAGTTTACATATGCCCTCTGTCAACTTTTCTTCCTGCTAGGCAAGTTCACATGTATCGAAGTACGTTTTCACCTGGAAAGACAAATGGGCTACTACCTGATCCAGATGTACATTCCCAGCCTGCTCATCGTCATCCTCTCCTGGGTCTCCTTCTGGATCAACATGGATGCCGCTCCTGCCCGTGTCGCCCTGGGAATCACCACGGTGCTCACAATGACAACTCAGAGCTCTGGATCCAGGACATCCTTACCTAAGGTCAGAGTGAATAAAGCATCAAAGTAATAGCTTTGCAGCATCTTTGTTACAAATAACATCACTGGTTAGTATTAGGGTATAAGTTCTTCCAGCACTTCTAAGCATCTCTTTTCTTGCCATTTATTCTCAGTTATCATTTATTAATGCAGCCCACAGTGGAATGTGTAAAGTGCATCCGTGTGTAAAAGCGGGCGTGCAGTATGTATTGCATATTAAAAACTCATAAATGCTACATTGAGTTATGTAACACAATTAAACATTCCAGATATAAATAGGCTTTTTTCACCTGGCAGAGAGAAAATGATCTCTGATTCATAGCGGTGATGAGGACAGTAGTCAAACAGGTCCCTGTTTTGTTCAATAATTAAACAACTGGGCTGTTATGTAGGCTGGAATGAAAAAGTCAAAGGCTAATTAAGGTATCTGAGAACAAATGTGTTTATGTGTTTCTGCCATGCAGGTGTCCTATGTGAAAGCTATTGACATCTGGATGGCAGTGTGCTTGCTATTTGTCTTTTCTGCCTTGCTGGAGTATGCTGCAGTCAACTTTGTTTCACGGCAACACAAGGAACTCTTACGATTCCGACGGAGAAGGAAGAAGTCTGGCAAGGTACGGACTGAGCTGAACTATAACAGGCAATATCGTAAAATTATGCAAAACACATCTGATTAATGTGAACCCACATTTATGATAAGATGTAAATTGCATTCCCGTGTTTTGAAGGTGTGTGATAATACAGAGTTCTCACCTTTCATGTTGAGGTGGACACACACAAGTGGAAACTCGATTGTAAATAAGTTTTGTCTATTATCTATAAAATAAACCATGAGAAGTTTTGAAACAAGTATTTATAAATGCTGAAGATGGCACACTGAGTGTGTTTTGGAATAACAGCATGACTGTGAGTCTGAGAGTGCTCGCATAAAAAAGGAAGGTAATATTGAGCAACTTCCATTTTAGATATAACATTGTGATTTACTTTGTTTGATCTTGCTCTATCAATGAAAATAGTTCCAATCAAAGCCATAGTAGAACCATTGAAACACTAATGCTCTTATTGTCATTTATTTCTCTAAATGATTCTGTGTTTTTGAACAAATCGATTGGATGAATGATTCAATGACTCACTCATATAGACAGTCACTTGTTAGTGGTTTTGAATGGGTCGGTTGAATGAATGGCTTAGTAGCTCAATCGTTAAATGAATTTTTCAGGATTCATTTATAAAGACAGTCACTTGTCGCCACCTACTGGTACTATGTAACCTTCAGAAAGAGTCACTGACAAATCCCCACCAATCAACAGACCGACATCTGCGCCCGACAATGCGCCAACAAAGATACAATTATACAAACAGTTAAAAGTTCCAATATCCTGTTGATCATTTATTTCTACACTTTTTGAACACTGCTCGAACAAACAAATTTGAGGATCGAAACTAATTGTTTTATAAATAAATTAATGAATATATAACTAACTGGTTTTACAGAAACAGCAGGGCAAGCTTTTATATTTATTTTTTCCTGGCAAAGAAAAGAAAAATATTTCCACAAGAAGCAACACTCTTGGACCGCTAGTTCAATCAAATTAATGAACCTTGTGTATACTCTTGTATAATTTTTTGGAACATGAAAATAAAACATTTATTTGAAATATCAGGAACAAACAAATCCTTTGATTAATGGTAATAAAAGCTTATGACAATTCACCTTATAAGCAGATTTTCTGTAACATATACTTAATTTAAAAAACAACAACAACAAGAAAACAAACAAGGGAAATCAAATATTCTAGCATTTTTGAGCCACACAAATTTCACTGGTCAGTATAACTTCTGAAAACAGAACCCAATAGAGTCCCATTCACAGCACTAAAACAAAAAGTGAATTTGAACATCCTAAGGGAAGGATTTTGCCCTGTATAAGGAGAAACTGTCAATGCAATTGAACTTGACAGTAACTGAAGCAGATGATTTGGAGACAGACAGATTTTCTGTGGCTTTTCGACTCTGCTCAGATAAATACTAAATACACAGCCAAACACTGATTGAATGTGCATGTTTTGGTGGGCATGTTGAGTGGATCTGATACTACACTAGGAACTATCATGTTAAGTTTGAACAACAATCTATCATTGATAATGTTATTTATTATATAACACAGTAAAAATGGTAGTTATTTGCATCTCCTAGTTAAACTAAGCATCTGAAATCACATTTGTTTACACTTGTATCACATAAACACCAACGTTGTTAATCTTACACATATACAACACTGCCTCCTTGAGGACATAAGTAGTCAGTGCATTCCTATGGCATATCTAGCAACTAAACATAAACATAACCAAATATATTTCAAACAACAGTTGAAGCCTGCTGAACAGTACAAAGGTCAGATTGCCATTTAGGTCTGTTTATACATTGCCTTATTGGAGTGGATTAATACTGCATGTGGGCAGGGATTTTATTTCCCCTGGTATTATGGAGCTGGAAGATTATTGAGATCATGATATGAAGCTTACCCAGTGGAATATTTCATAAAGAGAAAAAATGGATGCAGAGTGCATTAAGTTCAAAGGGCATTATACAATGCATGGGCAAGCAGTTCAGTCGCTGCAATTCTCAGATGAAACCACTTGATTTCAGAATAATACACATTTTTCATTCAATTTCATTTATTTTACTGTACATGCTTACTGGTTAATATTTGTATTTATTTTTGTTTTAATTTTCGATTATGGACCTCGCATGATATCCTGCATGTTGTGAGCCATTATATTTTATTAGTTTGCATGCTTTGTGTTTCTTTCTCTTTTTCGATCCCCCTGCTGTGCTAAAAGACTTGCGATCAAACATTTGATGAGGAGCTTACCGAGTCATTGCATCGTATCAACGGCCTATGCAGTGCCGAGCCCGTTTACGGATCAATGGGCCAACTCGATGAATCCAGTGACAGGGTAAAGACAGAGCACACAGCACTTCATCCCTGTCCCTTTTGATTGACTGATGAGATGATACAGTCACTCCCCTTTTTATTCACATGTCCATGTTCATTCAGTGTCCAGCCCTCATAAAACAGCATGTTACATTATTTCCTAGTACTAGTGATCATAATGTCATAATAGCCACTTGCATCTTTTATAAAGATTATGGATTCATTTGATTGTATTTTGTTCCATTTTTTGGAAGCTTACTTTATGTTCAATTTATTACATTGGTTAAATTTAGGTATCATTAACTAACTTTGGATATTAGTTTAATAGCATTTAAGTATGGTAATGTGGATTTATACGTATACATTTAGTTGTATAGATTTAAAATAAAGGTAACATTTTAGCATGGGGAACAATTCTTACTTTTAACTAGTAGCTTATTAGCTAGCATATTGGCTGTTTATTAGTATTTATAAATGACATATTAATGCCTTATTCTGAATGACCATATTCTACATCCCTAAATCCTATCCCATACCTAAACTTAAACCCTACAACAACTACCTTACTAACTATTAATAAGCAGTAAATTAAGAGTTTATTGAGGCAAAAGTAAAAGTTAATAGTGAATATGTTTTCCCAATGCTGAAGTGTTAACAACATGAATCTATTTTAAACAAACATGAATCAACAATAAACAATAGTATGCCTATATTTGTAAATTAACCATTAAATTTAAAAAAAAAAAAACATTTTATAAAAATTATTTTCGTGACATAATAAATTCTATTCTTAAGAAATAAATTATTTGATTTTGACAGTAAAGACATTTATGATGTTACAAATGATTTCTATCTCAAATAAATGCTGTTCTTTTGAACTTTATATTCATCAAAGAATCCTGAAAAAAAATGTATAACTGTTTTTAACACTGATAATAATAAATAAATGTTGAGCACCAAATCAGCATATTATAATTATTTCTGAAGGATCATGTGACACTGAAGACTGAAAACTCAGCTTTACTATCACATTTGAATTTTATTAATATTAAAATATGCTAAAATAAAAAAAGTTATTTAAAATTGTACTAATATCTCACAATATTACTATTTTTAATTAAATTAAATCAGTTGTGGTGAGCGCAAGAGCCTTCAGAAATATTAAAAAATTGAACAATAGTGTATATTTGATCACTTTATTAAACCATTTGGGCAAAATGTTAGTACCACTGAATGCAAGTAGCATCAAATAGACATATTTAAAAGTTAAATTTCCAATATGTCTAAAAAGGTCCCAAAATTCTTGTGCACTCAATTAATCTCAGTTGCTAAATTGATATCTTCCAGTGAATGCAACATATTTCCTTATATTTTATTAGTGGGGGAAAATAAGTACAAAATAATGTTTGTGTTTTACAGGTTTAATTTTATGTTCTAATTAATTTTCCTCTTTCTACAAAAGTCTTCTTTATTTGTCTGAAAATCCTTGTTGACAACAGGACAGAATGCTATGCAGGGCACTATTTTGGCAGAAATAGTTTCCCAAATATTGTTTACATTGTTGCCAAAATTCGCTATGAGAGAAGCAACAGGTTTTGTGAATGTAAGAGTACTAGAGTCTTGATTGCTTCTCTCTCTTCTATCCTTTCCTATTGCTAAGGAGGAGGATGTGCGGGAGAGCCGGTTGAGCTTCACGGCCAACACAGGGAAAGACGGAGCTGTGCCCAAAGCCGCTAACAATGCGGCCACAACACCCTCTGCCCCAGCCCTTGCTGCCAGCAAGAGTCATGAGGAGATGAGAAAACTCTTCATCGACAGAGCCAAGAAGATCGATACTGTGTCCCGTGCCGGATTCCCACTGGCCTTCCTGTTTTTCAATATTTTCTATTGGGTTCTGTACAAAATCCTACGCCACGAGGATGTGCACAAGCCATAGATGGAACATGGCGTGTTGTACCTTGGGAAATACTGTAGTAACACAGCAAAGCTGCATCAATGAACTTTGATGTTATTACTCCCGTTCCTGCCATGACCTATGCTAAACTCTGAAAATGACTATGAAAAACTGTGATGTCAAGGACCAGTGGTTACTTTCAATAGTTTGTTTGTGTTGTGCACCCATACAAGGACACTGCGCTCACTATGCAATGGATAGGCATCCGTAAGGCCTCTGACACACCTGTCCTTTAACAAATAATAAAAGTGGTCAGAACTTCTTTAACACACCTCTTTAACACAGGAGCACCGTCCGACACGGATTAGAGGCAGATGTGTGTGTGTCTTGCACTGGTTTTGTCTTACAGCTTTACTGCCAATGTTCTGTGTTGTATTTTTGATATACAGCTATTGAAAAATGGCAAGTATGTATCAGAGTGCAAGAGCAGAACTGTACAGTATATTACACAAATTTCCAAACACAATACAATCTTGATTATTTTATGAGGAAGTGTTGAATAGCTTTATTTGCATTTGGTCAGCGTATTGTACCCTCGATCATTTTGTCCCGACCTGATTGTTGACCAGCTCTAGAAACCAGCATCCAGGCCAAAAACATTCTGAACTAAATCTCAAGAATGACCCTGAACCACCAGCAGAGAAGACTATTCTGTTTACAGCTATGAACACCTTAACATTAACTGCTTCAAGAAAGCACATTTTCAAAACTTTAATGGTTAGCAAATTGAAACCATCCTACAAGTCCAACTGAAGTTTTTCTCAAACAAAAGCGTTATTGTTCAAAAACGATTGCAAGTCACTTCAAGCTAATGATGCCACAACAAAATAATGTGACTGTGAGTAATTCTGTCAGACATGTGTTGCAAATTTATGAATGGAGAAAAGAGGTGGGCTGGTTAGGACAATGACAGAATCTCAGCCAATGTGTTTTCTGAGAAATAGTGTTCTCTGACCAAATAGTATTGCAAAAAATAGTAAATGACTCAATGAGGTATTTGAATGATGTTGTCAATAACTCACCCTCATGTCATTCTACACCCTAAGACCTCCATTCATCTTCAGAACACAAATTAAGATATTGTTGATGAAATCCGAGAGGTAAATGACTCATCCATAGACAGTGTTGGGGAAAGTTACTTTTAAAAGTAATGCATTACAATATTGCGTTAAAAGTAACTTGTGTTACTTAGTTACTTTTTATGAAAAGTAATGCATTACATTACTTTTGCGTTACTTTTTCTCACCTGGACAAGCTAAGCTTGTTTGTTTGTTTTTTAATAAAAGCAAAAAAGTTCTATTTTTGGCAAATATAAAGGCTCTTTCGCACCAAAAGTGAAATGGATAAGCCTCAGGCTGTAGGAAATGTATGTTTACGCCTGTACAGTAGAGGGCACAGCTCAAACAAACCTTTCAGCTGTGCTGCCATTCTGGATTAAAGAAGAATAGGATACAGGAGAAGGAAGTTCAACACTCTTATTTCTAAATCTAATCTACTAGCATGCTTATTAGTATGGTTGAAATAAATCATTGAAGATCAGCAGCAAATACACTGTTTAATAAAGTGTGATTAAATACATAAAAAAAATTGTGTAATTTAATATAGTTAATTGTTACAGGTTTGCATAAAATTCTGCATTTTTTTATGCAAGTGAGATGAGTAAATGCATGTTCACATTTAGTCTAGAATTACAATAACCATCATGTTTACACACCGCACACAACTCCTCTGCACTTTTTTTCTCTCAACATGGGGGCAGGAGGGCTGTCAGTCAATAAATGTGAAAAAGTAACTTGCAATACTTATTTGAAAAAGTAACTTGCATTACTTATTTGAAAAAGTAACGTAGATATTTTGTTGTAAATTGAAAAAGTAATGTTATTTTACTAGTAACTTGAAAAAGTAATCTGATTACGTAACAAGTTAACCCCAACACTGTCCATAGACAGCAATTTCACCACCACTTTCAAGGTCCAGAAATGTACTAAAGACAAACTGCAGTGATTCAACCTTACTTTTATAAATTGACAAGAATACTTTTTGTGCGCAAAAACAAAACAAAAATAACGACTTTATTCAACAATCTCTTCTGTGTCTTTCTCGTATGCTGTTTACATTCAGTGCTTATATGTCAGAACGCCATCTCAGTATTGGCCGGCTCCTGCGTCAGCATCACACGCATGTGTCGTGCTGCTCACGTGAACAGCGTCAGCCAATACTAAGCCACCGTTGTGATGTAGATCCCGGACGCGCTCAACGTAAACAGCATACGAGAACCACTGTAGTCACATCGACTATTTTAACAATGTCTTTAATACCTTTCTGGACCTTGAAAGTGGTAGCTAACTCTATGGAGGAGTCATATACCTCTCGGATTTCATCAAAAACATCTTAATTTGTGTTACAAAGATTAACAAACGTTTTACGGGTGTGAAATGACATGAGGCGAGTAATAATTGACAGAATTTTCATTTTTGGGTGAACTAACCCTTTAATTAATAACATAATTTGAGTGGTTTTAAACTAATCTAACTGCATGTATGGTGATTATATGGCAATGCATTTTGAATAGGAGCTATTAAATTCTACTAAAAGAGAACCATATTTAATTCTAAGGATATTTTAATTATTCATAGGGTACTGCAAATGTATTTAAAAAAAACTATGAAACAATGTTTAACAGTATTATCAATATTTATTTTGTTGCACTGAAATTCAGAATTATCTGTTGGTATTTTAGTTCAAAACAGTTAACATGAGAAAATACTTGATAAAACCTTTTGTTTTATTTTGTTTCTTTTGTCATGATGATGATGATTAGGAACCCTTGTCTGGGAGAAATGTGTTTTTTTTTTTCTTTGAAAATAAAAGTAATCTGCTGGAAAACTGTGCCATACAAATGATCAAAGCATATCTAGTCTCACACATTCCTAAAAGTAAATAGAGCAGTGATATGTTTTGAACACCATCTGACATCAGCATTAAATGGCACACACATTCATCATGAAATAGATAAAGGAAGTTATTTACAGTATAATGCAAGAGATGTTGTAATTTATTTTGTACAAATTAATGTATTAAATGTTATGCATGAACTCAAGTCTGTTGTACTGCATTTTTTAAATGTGAATCTGACCTGTCAGTCAAATTGTTCTCGCTGCTATCAAAAGAGAGTTGGTTACAGGTGAGATGCCCATGTTCTTCCGTGTACATCTATAAATATGGTCACACTTTAATTTACAGTGTCCGTGTTATAGACATTACATATAAATATAGCTATAAGTTAACAGTTATAAAGCTAATAAAAAATGCCGCACAAAACAGTTTTAACACTGTAATGTAAAGTGTAAAGTTCTTTTTTAGGTTTACTGAAGCGCCCTCTGAGAATGACTGAAAAATAAAGATGTTTGTAAAAGCATCCTTTGTCTATTGTTCATTTAAGTGCGTTCATTTTCTCACTGTACGTGTGTGTACTTGTACTGTATTCGACTGCTGCCGAGGGCTTTAAAGGACTAACTCACTAAATTGTTAGTAATCATCTTTTGGGTGTAAATGATAGTTTGTAAAACGACACCTGGCCGTCTGTGTTTACTGTAGTAGTACTCATCAACACGCCCCCTTCTGACTGTACGCCTACATAAAGCAGTGCGCGGTGCGCCCGGCGGTGAGCAGCATGAGTCTCCACGGGAAAGTGGCTCTGGTCACCGGCGGCGCGCAAGGCATCGGAAGAGCCGTGGTGGAAGATCTCCTGGGGAATGGGGCGAAGGTTTCGCTTTGTCAAATTTCTTACTTTTTAAAATGGACGATTTTAAAGCGGATTTAGCCAATGAACTGTTGGGAAAACTTGTGCAAAACTCTTTTAGTTGTCTGTTTTTGTGGCGATTTTTTCCCCATTTCATCATATAGGCTACATCATTTTGTGGCTTTAATTATTTTACTTGTTTTGGCGTTACGTTAATAATGTACTTACTTTTTGACAATTCAGGTTGCACTGGTAGACCTGAACCAGTCTGTGGGAGAGGAATGTAAAAGTGATCTAGATGGTCAGTTTGGAGAGGATAACTGTGTTTTTATCCAGTGTGACGTAACGGACGGAGGGAAACTTAAAGGTAAAATCGTACTTTTTACTTATGCTTTTACATAAAGGGCATTTATCATCTTCTCTGCGGTTGAAGTTGTTTTCTTAAACGAAACAATTATCCACTTCTCATTTGCGCACCTGTATGTGCAGCGCATCTTATTCCTGAACAGAGTCTCATTGTTTGGGAAGTTAATTAGGTCATACTAGACATACAGAGTGCCTAAAGGCTTCACTGAGGAATGTTATAGGTTTTTTTTGAAGTTTTAACACAATCAAATGTTTTGACTTTTGCTATTATTTCTCCAAGGGTTTATGGGTAGGTGGTGAGGAGATTGTTCATTCCTGTTAGACTTGTTTCTAACAACACAATTACTATAGAGTTTAATTAAGTGTTTCTTTGTGGAATGCTGCAGCTGCAAGTCAGGTGAGGGCACATGCTGGCTGTATTTTAAAACCTAGTGAGCTGCCTTGGACATGCTCATTTGGCTTTGATAGACACTTTTGTACTGTACTGTATGATATTGATTTTTTTTATGAAGTTGTAAAAACACTGCTGTGTTTTCTTGCTTCAGATGCCTTTCAAAACACAGTAGAGAGGTTTGGACGGCTGGATATTGTCATCAATAATGCTGGAATCAACAATGAGAAGAACTGGGAAAAGACCATTGAAGTAAATTTGGTGAGTTAAAAATCATTCTTAAAATCCAACAACAACAACAAAATTGCATTTCCTCTCAACCTCATTTAATTGAACACATCTCATGATTTACACAGATACGTGTGGATCATGTTTTGTGCCTTAGGGCACAACATTCAACCACACTTCAGGAAAGGAGTTGCAAATTCACTAAAAATACTCCACCCCCTGTTTCTAGTCCAGAAAGATTTCACAATAGTAGCCCACGTGAAGTGAAATAATCTACAGATCTTTAAAATTATTCATGCTCATGCTCTGATTTGATTTCATAATGGATATGAAGCAGTAATATAATGTGTAATTATTAGTTCATAATAGCAGGGCAATTTCAACAATCTCACTCTCCTAAAAAAAACATCTGTTCACTATGTGCTAGTCAGTGTTGGAAAGGTTACTTTAGAAATGTAATAGGTTACAGATTACAAGTTACCCAATTTAAAACATAATAAGTAGTGTATCTTTATTAAGGGGAGACACTACAGGCAAAAACACTGTTTTTTAAATTTTACTGTAAACTGTAAATTTTGAAATTTTTCAAAAAGTGTTTTTTTTTTTTTTTTTTAAACTGATGGAAAGAAAACATCCAAAATACACTTTTAAGTGTATGTTTTATAGCACTTTATCTATTTGCGTCTATATATTCAATTACAGTAAATATCTTTAAATGCCGTTTTCTCAAAATGAGTTTTTTCTACTGCTCTGAGTCAGAAATCTACACTTCAGCAGAACTTATTTACACCAAAATTTACAGTTTTATTCCTATCTATATGCTGAAGGTTTTTACAGAGGGATTTGTTGATATATAATTTGCTGTATTTTAAACAACATTTTATTCCTAAAAAATTGGTGAAATATTTTTTTTTTTTTTTTTTCTGGCTGCTGATAGTATTTTCTGATTTATGGAGTGATAAAAGGAGATATCCAAAATTCCCTCTGTAAAAACCTTTTAATTTAATATGTCCAAAAAATTAAATGAGAATTTTGAACCTGATATCATCCAATATTCAGATTTGTGTTCTAGAAATGTATGTGAATTAGCGCATATTTAAGTAGATAATGCCTAATTTGCATATTTAAACATAACATTTTAGAAAACTTGTAATACAAAAAATGTTTGCAATTTTGGTGTATGGTGTATGGAAGTATGGTGATATCTATTAGTTATTTTTTTACCCTATTCTCCTGGGGTGTCTCTAGCAATGTAACTGGTTACATTTGATTACTTATTAATTACTTTTTTAATTACAACTGTGAATCATTTTCAAACATTTAAACCAAGCAGGGTTAACTAGTAGTACACAACACGGATTACTGTCGGACTTTCAAACTTCTTACTTGAATTAAGATTATAATAATTTAATTTTAAAGCACAGCCACCACGAAATCAGACTTTAGCAAGGCAAGGCTAGACAGCTATTTATATAGCACATTACATACACAATGCTAATTCAAAGTGCTTTACGTAAAAAGGAAACAAATACATAAAAATGGAATGCATAAGAAATTTTAAAAAATAAATAAATAACAATAAAAGCAGAGAATACCCCTCTCTGAGTCAGGGACTTTCAGTCAGAATATTTGTCAGGCAGACAAAATTTGCAGACAAATCTTCCTGGAACCTCCAGGATTAACTCAACTTTGTTTTCCATCAGAGCAGATCTAAACGGCTCTTCTTGAAACCAACCCAAACAAACACACCCTTCTCTTCATTGCTCTGCCTCCAAAACGCACCCTTCAATCCTAACCACCCTGCTCCGAGTCGGTCTCGAAGCCCGATCGCTGCAGGCGAGGCAAGTGCATTAACAATGACAGATATCTAGTGATTGTCAGTGTGTAGTGTTTTACCTGCACAACTCTGACTAGCTGGCCTGTTTATCACGGATGATGCGCAGCAAAATAATACTTCACGATAAATAAAGCGCAGATGATGAACAAATGACAAGGAAGCACAAAAAAAAAAAAACTGAACATACAGTACACAAGAATAAATACAAACAAGAGTTTGTTGTTTGTCACCAACAGCACAGCAGCTCTAAATGACACTCAAACCCAGAGTTACTCACATGTGAAGCGGAATCAAAGCAGCCTCCACGTCTGTTTTCAGGCCTTCCCGCTTAGCTCTCTCTCCAGCGCTGGAAATCTTTTCTAATATTATTGCGGGTCCTAAAGAGCTTGCCCAGTCATAAACCTTCATTCCAGTGATATTCTTTTAATGTATTGTGTCTCATCTCTCATTCTGTAGTCTTTCTTCAAATCTCCCTCTTGCTCGTTCTGCCTCCTCGACTGCCATGCTGATTGGCTACAAGTTTTTTGTGGTGTCGGTCCGACTAACTTCCAAACAGTGTTTTTGAAATATGGCTTACCCTACCTTCAATGATAGACATCATATTTTATTAAGTTTATTAGGCTTCTGTCCCCAGTTACATTTATTTTGTAATTAAATCACGTAACGCCATAACATGTAGTTACTCCCCAACACTGGTGCTACTGGTTTTATAAAACTGTTTTCTCCCTCAGACATCCGTCATAAAGGGGACATATTTAGCACTGGAACACATGAGTAAAGAGTACGGAAAGGAAGGAGGGGTTATCATCAACGTCTCATCTATGGCAGGTAAGCTACTGATAACTTTATCATGTGTCTTATATATGTGCTCGTTTTGAAAAAGTCAGCTTAAAAGTTCAGAATAGTCTGCACAGAGTGTTGTGCATAAAAAGGTTACATAACAGTGATTTTATGGTCATTAGCAAACTATAGAATGAGTCAAATGTGTGCTCACAGTGTTGTGGTTTTTAACCAGTTCTTCATTGTCATCTGTTGTCGTAATACTGCTGTGAAATCATACTTGTGTGCATGCCAATCTGGTTTACCGTATTCTGTGCTGCTGAAGGTTCAGTGAGTAAAGTAGCGTTCTGGCAAATCGCTGTTTGTGTGTCTTCTCCTGAGCGTAACACACAGTAAAGCAGATATTTGTTTTGTCCTGTCTACTTGCAAAGGCTTTGTACCTACTTTTGAAAAAAAGAAATACACAAGCGCAATTACACCTAAATAATAAATTACATAATAGATATTGTGCATTTACTGATGATTACAGATAAATGATTTGTTTGATGATTAAGATGCAAACGAGCCAGAACCTTTAGCATAACAGGTAATTCGGGCACACCTTTTTTCCAAGAATGTAGTTTTACATGAAAACACTTAATATGAACAAAACAACATGAAAGCATTAAAGCAAAAAACAATAGCAGTTTGCCGCAATGTAGACACTTTAACCTACAACAGTACCTGTCTTTAAAGTTTTGCACAAAATTAAATTCATATCGCTTTAGAAAAATGTGATTGAAATGATATAGGCCTACACTCACATGAAATGAAAAAGCAGTTTTATTCTAAATGAAGCAGGTCACCTTGCTGACTACACAAATGAAACGCAGCCAGCCACATAACAGCACAAACCATAACAATGCATGGAAGTTTGTTGAGATTGAACACAAGAATCATCTTTTTGTTGATATACAGTTTGAAAATAAAATAAAATAACAAAGGACAAAAAAAAGTTTTCGTGTGATGCGGCAGAATTTGATAAACATATACATCTACCCCAGGTGTCAGCATTAAAGTGCCCCATTATGCTTTTTCGTATATTACCTTTAACATAGTTTGTTATATACTGTAGCTGTTTATGAATGTAAAAACGTGCAAAGTTTCAGACAACAAATGCACGATAAATGGAGTTATTGTCTCCCAAAAGAAAGAACCAGTTCCTATCTGCCTGAAGCAAGTTATCAGTAAATCCAGTCTTATTTCCTGCACAAACCTATGTTGTTTTTTTTACAAATTTGTATAATTCTAGCCTATGCTTTTCATTGGCTTCCCACGAACAATGTCTACTTTAAATCGTCCTTAAACACTGCAATTAGTTGAGGCCTGGAAGAGTTTGGTTCATGTTGTCGAATCATGTTCATGACTTGAGCTTGAACTACCTTTGTGTATACAAGTGCTGAGGAAGCCTTCATACAACTGAGGAGCTGTAATTCAGATATGGTCATGGGCATTTCATTATTGAAAAGTGTTGTAAGAGGTAGACAAATCACAACAGACTGGGCCATCTGACCAATCACAGCAGGAGGTTTTTAAAGAGACCAAATCTTTTATTGAACCATTTCAGACACTGTGAGAAAAAAAATGTGATGCAGCAATGTATATTATGAACAAATTAAAGTGTTTTGTTTTTTTGTTTTTTTGTTTTTTTGCATGTGAACCTATTGTAGGAGACCCCAAAACAAAATGTAAAATCACATGATTGGGCTATTCTAAGTCCAGGACCACTACATCAACAAAGGGCCTGTGTAAAATATACAAAAACTTTTTTTGGGAACAGCCATTTCAACAGTCTCTGAGAAATTGCAAAGTGTGAGACATCTGTCTTGCACTAATCATTTACATTAAATTACTGGGACACTCCTTGCTTTAATATTGTATAACCCTGTGCTCTATCTCTGACTATTCACACAAGCAAATCCAAGTTCTCACTAAAAAATATCACCAGCTTTTTGGCAAAAAAAAAAAAAAAAAAGAATCATAAATCAACAGCATAACTATTATGACAACAAAGGGAAGGCTATTCATCTGTCATCAGATACCTGTATTGTGGTGCCATTGAGTTGTTTGGACATAGATAAACTGATTCTGGGCAATGTTTTGAAGATATGAATATGATTTTGTATATGTGTGTCCGCATGGTGGATGATGAATGCTGCATGGCTGACTGTGAACTTGTTATAACCCCCAACATGCTCCAGACACGTTTTTAGACCTTGGATTTGAAACAGCCTTTTCATTTCACTGAGAGATGAAATAAAGGATGGTTTATTTCCCTCAGTGCTCAGGTTTCTTTTTTTTTTTTTTTGTGAGTGGAACAATAGTCACTTTGTGACTATGTTAATAGAATTTATTTTCTCGTAACTGGAGATTTATATTGTTATGGATTTTGTTGAGGCAACTCATTTTCAATTGCTGTTTAACCACACATCAAATTGCATTATTTTTTATCAGAAAGTAATGTTAAAGGGTTAGTTCACCCAAGAATGGAAATTCTGTCATTTATTACTCACCCTTTCCACACGTTCCACACCCGTAAGACCTTCCTTCATCTTCGGAACACAAATTAAGATCTTTTTGATGAAGTCTGAGAGCTCTCTGTCCATCCATAGAGATCCAATGCAACTATGCAATGCAACTACTTGACATCCTTAAGGCCGGAACACACCAAGCCGACGGCGACGAACTAGTGGCGACGAAAGCAGACTGCGGGGTCGGCTGGCGTCGGCTGGCGTCGGCAGCGTCTGGGTCCAAAGTTGCCCTGACACACCAAGCCGACGTTCGACAGCCGACGGCCAAATAGCACGTCCGTTCTGCGCCTGCGTGAGATGAAATGCCTTTCCATGCCAGCAGGTGGCAGTAGTTTGTGTTCGTTGCTATGGTTCGTTGCTAGGGAGACCGGAAGAGCTACAGGGATACAAAACATAAACAAAGGTGCATGAAAAACCAGTTCTCGCTCATCACATACGGATTCGTGTTATTTCAAAAATGTCCGACACGTTGCAAATGGCACTGGCTTTGTCAGCCCTTGGTCTTTTGCTTGTGGAAGAGGAAAAGAAGAAGCGGATGAGAAAAATACGGAGAAAGCGCACTAAATGGGTGAAACCATGGATACTCCAGAGACAGGCCCAAGGTGCTTTCCCGAACCTGTGTCGAGAGCTCGAGTTACAGGAAACTTGTGGTTTTAAAAATTTCGCTCGGCTTTTTCCCACTCAATTTCACATGTTAAAAGAACTTATTAGTCCAATCATACAGAGAACAAACACGAACTACCGGGATTGTATCTCCGTGGGGGAACGTCTGATGATTACACTACGGTTCTTGGCAACAGGTAAGGTTATTCGTTGTTTGAACATTTCATTAAAACACCTTTTCAGTTGTGTTTATTTTGGTGTATTATGAAGCATTATAAAAGTGAAAAGAATTTTATTATTTTGTATCCAGTTGTAGCCTACTTTAAAAGACACAATGTATAAAACATTATTATGGTTGTTTGTAGCACAATGTCTTTAATAACTGATAAAAAAAATATTTGCTTTAATGTAGTGTAGTACAAATGCATTAAAAGTGTTAGATTTGACTCTGTAAAAGGTGTGGAAAATTAATAGTGGAGTTATGTGTTTGTAATCTTTGCAGGAGAAAGCTTCAAGAGCCTTTCTTACCAATTCCGGGTGGGAATGTCCACAATTCAGCAATTTGTTCCTGAAACCTGTGCAGCAATCTACCAAGTCTTAAAAGAGAAATACCTAAAGGTATACATGTATCTGTTTAATGTTTTTTGTTTTAGCCCAAAAATGAGCAATTTTTTTGATCTCTCAGATATTGTTTTAGGAGGCCTCTGATGTAGAAATTAAAGATTTTTCAGTTTTTTTACATTTTAATAAGGGTAATTTTAGGGTCTTATATTGTAGTAGATAAACTGAAAGAATAGACAGGATGGTAGACCATGTGTCGAGGGCAGAGATCTAAGTATTATCCATCAAATTATAATTTCAATGCAAATAAAATTCCACTACTACATTCAAACAATACAGTCTGGCTGGCCTATTATGCTCTCTACTTATCATACTAAAAGAACACATTCATCCCCCCAGAGCACTTACAGGTTCATATTCAAGACCATTCATACCTGTCCCTGAACAATGCAACAGGCATCTCCCCCCAAAATCCAAAACATAAAGAGCCTAATGCTGACCTATAAACACTTCTTCAACCCAATAGCATTGTGAGGACGAACAATAGAACCCATTAACTATGTAAATGTGATCTTGAGAGAAAAAAACATTTGCAGGCATTTTTTTTTAAATTTTTGAAAGTGATGTTGTAATTCTGCAGAAGTGGGCTTTGCAGGGTTAATTCAAGAATGTCAAAATCACTGAGTTATTAATGGTCTGACGAGTTAAACTAATTTCTTTTAATTATATTGTTTTTTAGTGCCCAGACACAGTGGAAGAGTGGCAGCAAGTAGCCGTTGGATTCCAGAATCAGTGGCATTTCCCAAATTGCCTGGGTGCTCTGGATGGAAAGCACATTAACATTCGTCCCCCTCCAGGATCTGGATCTAAATTCTTCAACTACAAGCATACATTCTCAATAGTGCTTATGGCACTGGTAGACAGCAACTACAGATTTCTGTATGTTGATGTGGGCTGCAACGGGCGCATTTCAGATGGTGGAGTGTTTGGGGGATGCTCATTGCAGGATGCCTTGGAGAAAAGAACATCCAACATTCCTGCACCTGCACCACTTCCTGAATCAGACCAGCTGGCCCCTTACTGCATTGTGGCTGATGAGGCATTCCCCTTAAAGGAATACCTCATGAAGCCATACCCGAACCGCAAGCTGTCTGTAGAGCAACGCATATTCAATTACAGACTTTCGCGAGCTCGAAGGGTGGTTGAAAATGCATTTGGCATCCTGGCAAATCGTTTTCGCGTCCTACTAACCACCATTAATATTCAAAGCACTGCCAAAGTGGAGGACATTGTTTTGTCTTGCTGTGCTCTGCACAACTTTCTGCGCAAAGAGTGCTGTGAAGTGTACATGGCAGGAATCGACCAGGAAGAACAAGATCATGACACTGTCCCTGGAAGATGGAGAGAAGACCCTGGCCTACAGCAGGCCTCTCTGCCACGCACAACCAACAGTACAACACACGCCAAACAGCTCAGGGATAAACTGTGCCAGTACTTTAATTCGGACACCGGTGCAGTGCCCTTTCAGTGGGGCAAAATATAAGCATGTAGCAAACTTGTTTCTTTCCCCCTTGACCTTGGTTTATGTTTTATAACAATGGTGTGAATTTGCAAAATAAAGTTTATATTTTTACATCATTGTGTTTTGTGATTTTTTTTTTACATAAAGAACAGTGAAGTACCTTTTACACAAAGTCAGTGTTTTATTTTCAAATGTGCAAAAATAGCATTAAGGTAATTTACAGAAAAATATCAACAGTTGGTATTTAAAATAAATAAAATGTACAGAAATATAAACTTTGCATAAGTACTCTAATATAACGTACAACTAAGCGTGACATATTTACTAAATGCTACAATATCTGTTTACAATTTTGCTACATAAAAAATTACAAGTGTGTATACTGATTGGAAGATGCATCCAGTGCATGGTTGTGGCCCACTGAATATTTGAAAATGCAATTATCAACCTCATGCTGGAAATGTGGCAGTAGATGTGGTGGCAAATTCCGCATTCTGTGTTCAAGATTTTTGCAGTAAGCTGAGATGGCATCATTGGTGTTTTCCTGTGATGCCAACTTTTCCAGAGTTTTGCCGATGGTGCGCATCAAGTTTGTGGATTCCTCGCTGGAGGATTCGTCTTGCATCTTCCTGCGCTTCCCTGGAGGCTTTGGTTTTATGTTGGAGCTTTGCAAATGGTCCTTTCTCATGGCTGTGGACTCAGTTCCACAGATGGTGGATTCAGCCAAGGGTGTACTTGACCGTAGGTCAGCATCACTGAAGCTGGGGTCTTCATGGGTGCCAGTCCAGGTGTCACTGTTGGTACCATCTGAGGGTGAACAGGAATCACTATCAGCCGCAGGTTCCTTAAAAAACATAAGATACAAATGTGACAAGTTAATGTAATGGCTTGACTTAATATGCGGAGTTACTTGTGAATAGACTCTTTTAAAGAAGCACTTGCCATCTTACAAAAAGCAAAATGTTTATTTTATTCTGCAATTAAACAATAAATAAATAAATAAATATAAATATATTTGTTTATTTACCATGATCATTAGATTTGAAGTGCTCTCCTTCCTTTTTGTGTGAGGCTCTAGAAACTGCAGGCGGTTCAGGATCCATTGCTGCCTGCCAGTCTTCTGAGCTCCAGAACTTCCTGAGGGTCCTTGTTTCTTATAACGCATGTATTGGGTTCGCAATGAATCCCACCGCTTCTTGAGCTCTTTTTCTGAGGGACAAAGTAAAATTTTGTAAGCATTAAGTGTTATGGCTGCTTATTTTGTCACTTTAATGAGTATTTGTTATGCCAACAAATGTTACTTTTTGCTGTATTGTTAATTATATTATTAACAATTTGATTAACTTTAATATTATTATGAAATATGAGATGCTAGCACAGCACATATTAATTACTGTCTGTTTCCATAAACAAACTTAGTTTGGTACACACAAAACACTAAAATGGTTATATTAGTTTTACTATGGACTATTGAACAATTACAAACAAGCTTTCTCAATTGCCAAAAAGGAAATCTTACCTGATATGACGAGTTTATTTTCGATCTCACGCCACAGTTCAGCTTTCAGCACACGGTTGACATAACATTTTTCCGTAATGTCATACAAACCCGGCCTTTCCTGGATCATGTTGATCAATTCGTCTTCACTTGCCTCGTTCCAGATAGCCATGTCTTTCACGTACCTAAGGTAAACAATGTGTGTTCCCTCTTGACTTCGTCGTTTACTTGCTTCGTCACTTCCGTTTTTCTTTTCTCATGCACTGGTTCGCTAGCTGAACAGCCAATCAGAATGATCATATGGCCCGACGGCCCGACGAGGTCCAACGCCGATTCAACATTTCGAATCGGCCGAAACAAAGCCGACGAGGACCAACTTCAGCCGACGGTGCAGAACACACCGAGGAAACTTAGTCGGCCGACGAAGAAAAACTGCCCGACGGCCGACCGTCGGCTTGGTGTGTTCCGGCCTTTAAAGTAATCCATGTGATTCCAATGGTTTAACCGCAACACGTGAAATGACACAAGGGTGAGTAATAAATGACAGAATGTTCATTTTTGGGTGAACTAACCCTTTAAGACTAAGTTAAAATATAGGCCTGCTTCATCATGACACCATTGAATCAGTATTAATGTTGAAAGTATATCAAATAATTATTAACCAGAAACTTAGAAATGTGTTCTCATTATTGATGTGAGAACTGAAAAGAACTAGGTTGCCCTGGGTTGTGTCAGATCCAGTTTCACATCCACAAGTAGCAAATGCAATAAATTAAACAGACCTGATATAGCTAAAAATAGAACATTATAAATATAATATGAATTATGTAATTATGTTTTGTCCTCAAACCATCCCACACAACAGACACATGAGCGGTCTACAAAAATAATTTTAGTATTTTATATTACAGCTAAGCTGTGTGAGTGGTGAATTGCCATACTATGTTGTCAGTGTTTGAAGAGATCTCTATAATTCAAACCACATTACTCTTGCTGGGGAATATATAGTAATCATATAAAGCATGTATCTGGTTTTAGAGCATAAAGTGCGAGAGCTGAAATAAGTAACTTAACCTTGCTGAATGGAAACATGTCTTTGTAGAATGACTTCATTGTTTGATTTACTTGATCTTACCCCTTAATTAACATGTTTACAGACAAGAAATCTTGAGGACTGTCTCAGATGTCAATAAAGCCAGAATGGGAAACAGAGCCTTGTTTTGTGCAAAACAGGTTATTCTCTGGATGTGCATTAATGCTGTGTTTAGATTTGTTCATCCAGAACACACAAGAATTGTTTAATTGTATGTACTGTCTCAGCTATTTGCCCCTGGTGTCCTTGGCTGCTTTGGTTTGATGTGGCTTGTAAATGTTGTTTATTATAACAGAGCCTCAGCAGGAAACATTGTTCCATTTGACTTCTCCATTAACTTTCCACATGAAATAAAGTATGCTTATTGTTATATGTAGTTATTAATACTCATATAATAATATTCATCGTAAAGGGGAAAATGCAGGTGACTTTTCCACATAAAGTTGTATTTTTATGTTGG
The DNA here is from genome assembly GCF_024489055.1 of Chanodichthys erythropterus. Taxonomy (NCBI): domain Eukaryota; kingdom Metazoa; phylum Chordata; class Actinopteri; order Cypriniformes; family Xenocyprididae; genus Chanodichthys; species Chanodichthys erythropterus. The sequence continues at coordinate 31,980,604 of NC_090232.1, read as the reverse complement.
TCCATAAATACAGTTTAAAGCATTAGTTTAGGAAATGTCCCCAGCTCTTTATGTTTCCAAAGAGCTGCTTTAGTTTACACAGACTCAACAGCCATTAGGATTTACATGCTTGAATTAAAGGCGAAATCCTCAGCCTTGGAAGATCCAAACATTTTCCATGACGAAGGTCTTGGAAATCATTCACAGGCTTCCTTTTACTACAGCCTCAATAAGATGAAAACCTTTGCTTTCAAATAACAGACTGTAGTATCGCAGCTCTGGTTACAAAACCTTTCATTCAGTCACCTGGAATGATAATGTTGTCAAACAGCACTTTTGAATATAATGACAGTTCATAGTGTCCGTCTGTTCCAAATATGTCGAAAATAAACCACCATGAAAATAGTTCATGATTTTGTGCTGCTTTCCAAATCTCCTGAACATGTATGAGGAACATACTGAAATTTTAGTCGTTATTCCATGACCTTCTCCCCCTCCAATGAGCTTTAACTTGAGAGCTATTGAGTCAATTAGTTGACTCAAACTCAAAATTTTGGGCCGAAAAGAACCAATCCAGTGAAATAATTAATTCACTGATCTGGTTCTCAAGTTCAGTTCACTGACTTAAAGGGTAAGTTCACCCAAAAATGAAAATTCTGTCATTTATTACTTACCCTCATGCCGTTCCACAACCGTAAGACCTTCGTTATTCTTTGGAACACAAATTAAGATATTTTAGCTGAAATCTGATGGCTGCCTGCATAGGGAGCAATGACACTTCCTCTCTCAATATCCATAAAGGTACTAAAAACATATTTAAATCACTTCATGTGAGTACAGTGGTTCATTATAAAGCGACAAGAATATTTTTGGAGCGCTAAAAAAAACAGATTTTAAAACACTGCATCAGGAAGCATCGGGGCACAAATGAATCAGTATATTGAATCTGCTGTTCAGAATGCAAAAGTCACATGATTTCAGCCGTTGCCAGTTTGACACGCGATCTGAATCATGATTCGATACACTGATTCATTTGTGCTCCGATGCTTCCTGAAGCAGTGTTTTGAAATCGGCCATCACATTATTTAGTTTTTTTTGGCGCTCCAAAAATATTCTCGTCGCTTGACAGAATTTTCATTTTTGGGTTAACTAACCCTTTAATGATTTGGTCAAAGTTAACTGTTCACTGGATGGAAAGATTTCTTCTGGAGTGACTTAAATTTTGGCCTGTTTCTCACACATATCTACCATATGGGTGCAGAAGACTTGCAGTATAATGCTCAAGTCATATAGGCTACTTTTATGGTCCATTTTTGGAGCTTAAGGCCCCGTTTACACTAGTGCATTTTCATTTTTAAAGGCATAACGTTTGCTACAGTTACGCCTGTCGATTACACTACTTTCGACCCTCGAAAACAGAGACTTTCGAAAATGCTGCAAAGCCCATTTTAGTTTGAAAATGCTTGGGTTGCATTTCAGTGTAAATAGACAAAAACAGAGACTTTTGAAAACGATGGTGTGGCTGGCCATGTTCGCTCTGCATATCCTTCATGACCATGTAAACTAGGGCTGGGTAAAAAAAAAAATGATTTCTTGATTTTAATCAATTCTAATTTTTACGAATCGATATTGATTCTTAAATCCCAAGAATCGATTAGTCTAGTCTGTTTGATGAATGAACAGAACATGTAGCATACCTCCCATCCAATAAATCGCAACAATCTTTATGCTTTGTTACTTTTGATATGAAGCAAAGTCTTCAGATTTTAAATGACGTCCATCTTATTATGAGATTCAAAAAATAAATACCATTTTGGTGCTGTTTAATGTGGCGTAACAGATCACGGCTTTAATACAGCGTGAAATAAACATGAATAAACATCTGAAGGTATGTTAAAAGATACAGTACAACTTACAGAAATCCATATCGTGTCTCGTTTAATAGCTCAATCAGTGTTTCAACTCCGGAAAGACGTCAATAAAACAGCTTGTAAACAATGTAATGTCACATTTACCTCAGAAAAAAAACATATTCAGTGACCATAAACTCATTAGTCAGCTAGAAAAATTAACTCTAGAGAACAGTATTCTGATAAATATATGCACCATTACATATTCATTATAATTTTCAATGTTCTTCAATATTTAATGTATGTTTGAATAAATCCATTATGACAGCCACAATTTAAAGGTGCCCTACTGTAAATTCAAAAATTGAATTTACCTTGGCATAGTTAAAGAACAAGAGTTCAGTACATGGAAATGACATACAGTGAGTCTCAAACTCCATTGTTTCCTCCTTCTTATATAAATCTCATTTGTTTAAACGACCTCCGAAGAACAGGCGAATCTCAACATAACACCGACTGTTACGTAACAGTTGGGGTGTACGCCCCAAATATTTGCATAATGCCAGCCCATTCAACGCATTAGACAATGGCAGTGTCTGAATCTGTGCACAGATGATAAATCAAACTAGGTAAGCAAGCAAGAACAATAGCGAAAAATGGCAGATGGAGCAATAATAACTGACATGATCCATGATATCATAATATTTAGTGAGATTTGTAAATTGTCTTTCTAAATGTTTCGTTAGCATGTTGCTAATGTCCTGTTAAATGTGGTTAAAGTTACCATTGTTTATTACTGTATTCACGGAGACAAGAGCCGTCGCTATTTTCATTTTTAAACACTCGCAGTCTGTATAATTCATAATCACTACTTCATTCTTTATAAATCTCTCCAACAGTGTAGCATTAGCCGTTAGCCACGGAGCACAGCCTCAGATTCACTCAGAATAAAACTAACATCCAATTAAATACTTTACTCACATAATTCGACACATGCATGCCGCATGCATGAACATGAACATCTTGTAAAGATCCATTTGAGGGTTATATTAGCTGTGTGAACTTTTTTTAGGCACTGTTCAAGGCAAGCGTGATCTCCGTGGGCGTCAAGCAGGAGAATTAAAGGGCCAGTAGCACTGAATCGGTGCATAGTTAATGATGCCCCAAAATAGGCAGTTAAAAAAATGAATTAAAAAAATCTATGGGGTATTTTGAGCTGAAACTTCACAGACACATTCAGGGGACACCATACACTTATATTACATCTTTTTTTTTAAAGTTCTAGGGCACCTTAAAAAAAAAAAAAAAAAAAAAAAAAAAAAAAAAAAGGAAATGGAGTAAAAATATGATTATGTAATTCTAAACTTTATTTATTATTAAAAAAAAAAATCATTGAGTGTAATTTAAGTGTTTGCATATAAAAAAGTAATTTTAACCTTCAATATTATAGTAATGTAGTAACTGACTCCCATGTAGTTTACAGCATTAGTTGAGTTTTTTTTTAAATTTGCAATACTGTATCTGATAAACTACATCCAAAATAATCAATATTGAATCGAAATCAAATCAAATCACAAGCAAGTGAATATTAATTGAATCGAATTGTGAAAATTGTGTCAATACCCAGCCCCAATGTAAACATCTAACATGGAGACTGAACTACAATCTTTGCTGTCTTTGTTGCCATTTTTAGCAGCCATTGTGCAGTTAAACTCAGCATTTTTTAATACTCCAGCTGCCTGGAGACATGTGCAAGAGGCAACTGTTTACACTTGTACGTGCGTACCCAGTGTGCATGAACGGTCATGTGACGTGCGTTTTTGGTCATATAGTGTAGACAGCAATTGTTTCTGAAATGCTTTGGAAATGCCAGTATAGATAAGGATTGTATTCATTTTAAAACACGTTTTAAATTACCATGGTATTTGAGTATACAGGGTCTGGAACAATATTATGTGAATAAATAATGACAAAATGTTTTTTTTGGAATTAATGTTGGTTTTGTTTCTTCCCAGCATTTCTCCATTCTCCTTACCAGCCAGTGTACACAGCAACAAAGCATGGGGTGATTGGATTTTCCCGAGCTATAGCAGTGAGTACATCAATCCTATATCACCAGTTTACCCTAAGTAAAGTTTACTGTAGCGGTATGTTAATTCCAACACCTGACAATCAAACCGGCTGACCCAGCTGGGTTTTAAAAGCCCAGCTTTTCCCCCAAGAGGGAGTAGTTGTGTTTGCTCACAGATAGGATCTCTTCCTCATGTGTGACGACACATTCTTTGCGCTGTGTGTGTAATTTAGGCTGACCGTGTTTGGACACGTTTTGTTGTCGGCAGGACGCATCAGAACAGGGCAATTACGGAGTGAGGATCAACACACTATGCCCGGCCTTCGTGGACACCCAACTACTTCAGAGTGTGGAGCATGAGGAAACAATGGGCAAGTTTGTCAAGTACAAAGATGAATTCAAGCAAAGGATCGACAAGTATGGTGTTCTTAAGTAAGCCAAGTTCAGTTGACCAACCTGTTTCTGCTGTATGGCGTTGTTTTAGTAGTTTTGCTTTGTTTGTTGTATCCGGTCTCTTTGAATAAACGGTTTGCTTGGGCAGACAGCAACTGTGTTCTAATGGCACAAATCTGTTTCCTCTACAGACCTTTAAAGCTCCAAGTAAATAAATAGCGGGTCAAATGCTTTTAAATCTTTGAACCTGCCTTTACTGGAAAATCTAGACATTCCATTTTGCACCACCCATTGATTAAATCTGGATTAGACCGCATGTTGTGCTTGCAGGATTTTTGAAATATAAATTTTAACCAAAACAAACTCCTCCACACCAACTAATCGCTTACAGTATTACATAACTGATACTTTTTTCATGCCTCTGCAATTTGCCTCGTTTGCACTATTCTTGGTGTTGGTGGTGTATCTGAGGATGTTTTATCACCCCCCCCCCAAAAAAAAAAGTCTGAGGCCAATGGACTGACTTTACAATGCGATAAAATTAATCACTTTGTTAAATCAGTGTTTGTATGATAAAATTCCACTTTGTTGATTTTTTTTTTTTTTCACTTAATCCTACAAGACAAAATAATAAAATGATGTTGTCTGTGTATATCTACAGACCATCTCTGATTGCAGAAGGAATGCTGCGAATCATAACAGATGAAAGCCTAAACGGAGCCGTGATGAAGATCACCTGTTCTAAAGGCATTCACTTCCACACCTATGAGCCTCTTTCAGCTTGAGAGTGATGAACATCAAGCCAGTTCTGTTTGTCCTTTTTAGTCTCCTCTCCATTCTTCACCAGAACATTTATTTTATTGAAGTCCAGTGCAGACGTGGTTGAATGTCACACACCTTGCGGTATAGTCCAGTTAAGAAATAAATAAGAAAGGGATAGCACTTTAGTATAGGGAACACATATAAACTATTAACTATGACTTTTCCCTCAATAAACTCCTAATCTACTGCTTATTAATAGTTAGTAAGTTAGTTGTTAAATTCAGGTATTGGGTAGGATTAAGAATGTACACAGAATAAGGTCATGCAGAATAAGACATTAATATATGCTTAAAAAGTACTAATAAACAGCCAATATTCTAGTAATATGCATTCTAATAAGCAACTAGTTAAAAGACCCTAAAATAAAGTGTTACCAAGAACGGTATAGATTTTGTTTCCTGTTTATCATTTATCAGTTTTGTAAAGGATTGCATACTGGTGTGCAGGCCTCTTTCTGATCCCGTTTCCTTTTTTGTAATGCCCTTGAACATTAAGTTGTACATAACTGCTTTAACTGTGAGTAATTGCTTTTGAGAAAAAAGGGGAAAAAAATATTTATTAATAATACAGTTACTGTTTTTGTGGCTATCATACCTCAATCATGCTCAACCAACCAACCAACATAATTATTATTATTATTATTATTTTTTTTTTTGTATATTGTTTTAGTGTGACAAAGAAAATATCCAAGGCTTAATGTATAAATCAAACAATAAACTTCTGAATATATAAAAGGAAATAATTTCTATATACTTTCCCCCCCTTTATTTGTTTCTTGCAGCTACTTGCAGATTTTGGGACTAGCTCCTGTATACAATGTTCTTCTTATTATTTTTTTTAATTATTATATTATTTATTTATTTTTATTTTTTTCCTGCCTACACTCTAAAAAATGCTGGGTTAAAAACAACCCAAGTTGGGTTGAAAATGGACAAACCCAGCAGTTGGGTTAAATGTTTGCCCAACCTGCTGGGTAGTTTTACTTAACTCAACTATTGTTTAAAAATTACAGTATTGCTTACTTAAAATGAACCCAAAATATCTTGAAAATTAACATTTATTAATATGTTTAATAAATGAACATTTTAATTTAATTTTAGATTCATTTTAAGTCAGCCATATAGTCATTTTCAAACAATAGTTGGGTTAAATAAAACTACCCAGCAGATTGGGCAAACATTTAACCCAACTGCTGGGTTAAAACAACCCAATCGCTGGGTTTTTCCATTTTCAACCCAACTTGGGTTGTTTTTAACCCAGCATTTTTTAGAGTGTATATATAAGATGCACTTTTCTGGAATGCAAATCCAGAAACAAGTGTCACCTGGCAGCTGTGTTTACATCCATGAAGTCGTTATGTCCAGGAATCTGCACATTTGCCTGTGCTACTGCATTACCAGAAATAAATCAGCCCTCCACTTTTAAATTTGGTAACAATTTATTTCAATGATCCACTTTAGACATTAACTATAAGTAGTTTTGCAAATACATGTCAACTACAGCTATTAAAGTACTGGTAGACTCTAGTTAGACTAAACTAGACTAATCTAGTTAAAGGGTTAGATCATCCAAAAATGAAAATTACCGTTTACTCATCCTCAAGCCATCATAGGTATATATGACTTTCTTCTTTCAGACAAATACAATCTGAGTTATATGAAATAATTTCCTGGCCCCTCCAAGCTTTATAATGGCAGATCACATGGCTTCCATGGGGTTAATAAAGGCCTTCTGAAGCAATGTGATGCAACTGTGTAAGAAAACTATCCATAGCTCAGACATTAATTATTTTAGTTTTTAAAGTTTTAAATATGGATATTTTTCTTACACAAACACATTGCTTCACTACAGAAGGCATTTATAAAACCCACTGAGCCATGTGGATCTTTTATGATGAATAGCTGCACTTTTTTGGGCTTCAAAATCTCATCCTTCACTGCCATTATAAAGTTTAGAGGAGCCAGGACATTATTTAATATTGCTCTGATTGTATTCTTCTTAAAGAAGAAAGTCATATACACGATGGCTTGAGGGTGAGTAAATCTTCGCATAATTGCAGCCAAATCAGAAACATATCAATTCAAATGGTGCAGTAACGGTACATATTGCGACATGGAATGCATCACATTATCTTGATCAATCAAAACATGACTCTGTTTTAAATACTTTACATGTGTTTAGCTGTATCAGGCCATCAGTACAGTCACCAAGTCTACAATAAAGTCTAGTTCTATAAATAATGCAATGTCCTAGTTGGGTTAAATTTGACAATAACAGTTCTCAGTGTCCAACTATGTCACAGATGAAGAGAAACTTTTTGCATATCACAGTAACTTGACAAATTTCCTTTGATAAAACATCACAGTGATTCCCAAGAATGTGACTCTGCTTTGATATGACAGCAGATCAAGATGTGAAAGTCTATGAGGGCTGGGAGGGAGATGTTTGAATGATGACTATTTGATAATAGTCAAGAATCTCAGGAATTCTTGAAGGAAGTGTATGTTTTCTATATTCTGCAAACAGTTCCTCATTCAATTTTTGTAATAACCACAGCTGAAACACAACTGTGTTGCAATAGTTTTGGTAATGCAATACATGGACAAACAATGCACAACACTTATGTATACCTCTTCTTAATCCTTTGGTTAATGTTTATTCCAACATTAAAACATTAATATTTGTATGTGTTTAGGTTGTTCATAATACCTAATGCAGTAACTAAGGTTAACGTACAGAAACTTTTTGTATAGCTTACTTATATTATACACATAGGCAGTTTTCCATTAGGTCTTCACACCAAGGCAAACAATCAGAACAAACACTCTGACGCACGTTTATTAGTAATTTGAGTGAGAGGAGACCAGATGAGCCAGGCCACGGAGATTGCAGATCGGCCCTGAGGAGGCTTGGGTGGGGTTGTATACAGGTTAAACAGAGTAGAAAGCTTAATTACTACTAGTAGCACCTCAGCTGAAAGATATGCAGCTTGGTTAGCTCAATGTAGGCAGGAAGTTGTGACATGAGATGAACAGTGTGTTGAATGACGTGCCTCACTGTGTGTCACAAATTCTTTCATGAAGGGGAAATATATATGATACTTGAAATTGATTTTGTATTTATGATTTTTGTTTTCTAAACATAAAAACATAATGTGTACTTAAACTATAAATTAAGTTCTGGGCACTTAGGGCTGTTAATTTTATTTTTTTATTTATTTGTTTGTTTTAATGCTCTGCTTGAATACATTTTAAAGGGATAGTTCATTCAAAAATGAAAATTATCCCATGATTTACTCACCCTCAATCCATCAGGTGTATATGACTATCTTCTTTCAGACGAACACAATCAGATATTTTTAAAAATATCCTTAATGGCTGGTCAAATTTTAAAGACAAAAAAAATAATGCATCCATCCATAAAAAAAAAAAAAAACGGATGACCGAACACATACTGCACACGTCGATTTGGGGCGGAAGAGCAACCTCTGCAGCCACGCAATGACCAACGTGGAGGAGCAGAGGAGAGAGCAAAACAAAACACCGGTCACGAATTAGAAGTCTAAAACTAGAAATTTTAAAGAGAAATGTCAGAGGATATACTGTTTTTTTTATATAAGAGAAGAGGAGCTTCGGTTTGTTGTACAGAAGTATTTGTTTGAACCACGAGAAGCGTCTAAGCTTACAATACTCCTACATCCTGCGTCGTACATCGCGTCAGGTCCTTTGGCGCAAGTTGACTTGCACATTCTGCGCACGGTCATCTGTCATAAGCTTGTTGTTTTACTTTATAAAATTTTAAATAAGGATATTTGTTTTACACAAACACACTGCTTCACTTCAGAAGGTTTCATTAACACCCTGGAGACATATGGATTCTTTTTTTTTTATTTTATTTTTTTTATGGATGAATGGATTTTTTTCTTTAAAATTTGAACAGCCATTCACAACCATTATAAACATTGGAGGACAAAGGATATTTTTAAATATATCTCCGATTGTGTTTGTCTGAAAGAAGTAAAATCTCAAAGTAAAATATTGATTTAACTGATACTTAATTGCATACTTTCAGATACGTAATTTGAAGAAAAATACGCCTCCCCCACCCCCAATGAAATACCACTTTATATTAGCATGCACAGACAGTGAATACAGATATTTGACAGTGCTAGATCACTACAGTGTCTGCAGAGGTAACTACTAAACTTCCAGGGACTAAACTTCAAGTGGCCTTGGTCATTTCCTGACCCTGATGCATGTAACTCATGTTCACTTTGTGCAAACAGATTCATTACATAGCAGCAGAAATGTTTCACTTGAGTGTTTTGGAACATGAGTAATAGTTCTGAGAAAGGGGAGAGTGCTTTCTTGTGTCTCCAACATTTTGTGTAATCAGGCTTAGCTTTAGGTCCCCAAAGCAACACTAAGAAGAAGACCAGGAATTTTATGCATTTAGTCAAATCTTACTTGTCTTGGACAGGGGGAAAAAAATGTATGAACATAAACAGTGATAATTCGTGCAACCTTCGAGTTGCTAAAAGTTATAAATTTTCTGCTCATAGTGTCTGCTGCTCTGAATTTGTATTTAGGAGAGAGTAATAATGAGAATAATAATGTTTTTGCTAATATATATTGTTATAAACAATTATGAGTAGTTTGGTCATTTATTTTATAAAGTTTATTGATTTTACACATTATTATATTATAACATGTTTAAGATACAGTGTTATTTTTATTGTATATTATATATTGTAATTAAACAACGATTGAGAGAAAGATTTTGTGGCTCAGTCTGTTAGTTTGGTTAACAGGTGGAATCACTGACACAACTCCTGTAATCCAGGATTATGCAGGTCATTTTACACATTCTTTATCTCTGACAGCGTGTTGATAGTTTATTGGCGCCCCCCTCAGGACAAATTAGATGACTGTTAGGCCAAAAACCAAAACAGTGCCCTTTAGTCTGTAAGTTACTTTCTCTCTTTCTCTCTCAATATTTTATATATATATATATATATATATATATATATATATATATATATATATATATATATATATATATATATATATATATATATATATATATATATATATATATATATGCCATTTACATTTCCCTGTATATTCTTAGTAGATGCATTAAGGTGTCTAACAAAGTTCAAAAGATGAAGAACCATTAAATTATTTTCCAAAAAATTCTCTAAGATACTTTAGTTCATGCATTTCCCTACCAAGACAAGCAAAAGAAATAGCATGTCAAGTCAAAAACAAATGTTCTGTGGAAAAATAAAACAGTTTAAATCAAATCTTGTCAAAACTGTGTCTAATTCAAATACTCTGTGCGGCCGCCGTTGTCATACTGAGTCCCACAGACTGTGGACATCTGGACAGTACCGCATTCTAAGAACATCTGTGAGCGTTTGTTTACATTAGCACTTCAGATCCAACTAAGGATTCAAACTCCAGTGTTTTTATACAATATCATTAAATTACATAATAATAATTCACTCCTGCTTATACTGTTTGTGCCATTATAGTGTTTGTTATACTGCCAATATACTGTCCGTGCCATTAAAGAAAAAAAAAAAAAGAAGAAGAAGCTAAAACTGAAGCTTACACGTTATTGTGGAAGTTGCAAATTGTACTGTGGATTATCATCTTGTTAGAGATTACTGTACATGCATCTCTTTCGGGAGTTTCATATTGTGCAGATGTCTAGACCCACTATTTCACTGTTTTTGTCCTAGATGCTTTGTGTGTAATTCATCGGCAGTCCTGGAGGGGTTAAGTGTTTACAACTACAAGCAACGGTCACCCTGGACAGATCACAGAATGGGCCAAGTGGGCTATAGTATACGCCGGGCTAAGGGGCCCGAATGTGCCAGTTAAAAAGTCAAATTAAAACAGACCAATGAACAGCACTTAAATGTGTGCCAGCACTAAAAGTGCCTTCTGAACATTTTATTGCAGCAAGTAGTTCTCATAGCTATTTCTCATATATGCAATGTTATTTCCTATCATTTAGAGTAAATCTTGAAATTGTAGTTATCTCCAGCCTCTCACTGATACAGTAGACATATGAGCTGCTCACAGATTTTCTTCGAATTCACAGATTAAAATTATTTAATCACTAAACTCCACCTCTTTTATTATTATTATTATTTTTAAATAATTTCTTTTGGGTCATGTTGACCTTGGTCTGAGGTAAAACATAAATAGAATGGAGTATTTGAAACAAAGCAAGGCTAAAAGCTGTGTCCAGTCCTTATCAAAGTATTGCAACTTCAAATCTCTTCCTGGGAAAATGTTTGACCTCACAGATTTGCTCGATGAAGTATTGCATTTTAATTTCAAGAAAAAAAAAAAAAAAAAAACATTTAAAAACTTGGTAACACTTTAAAATAAGGTTAATTTGTTAACATTAATGTATATTAACTAACATAAACTAACCATGAGCAATACATATTAACTAATGTTAACAAATACAACTCATTATTTTAATAATGTATTAGTAAATGTTGAAATTAACATTAACAAAGATTAATAAATGCTGTAGAAGTGCATGTTAACAAATGTAGTTAACTAATGTTAACTAATGAACCTTACTGTAAAGTGTTACCAATATTATATTATATACTTCAGCATCATTTAGCTGTATTTAGCTAGATTTTTTTCCAGATTTGTATTTCAATGTATGCATATGATTACATTTTATTTACTTTTACTTTCTTCAGAGAGAGAAAAAAAAAGAAAAAAAAATCACTCTGAACTTGAATCACTTTCTAGTAGATTAATTAAATGAATACTGACTATTAAATCAGAATTATTATTCATACTTAATTATCTAAAAAAAAAAAAAGTAAATACACCATCTTTAACATAAAATAAAAATGATTATAAGCCATTGTAATTCCTTTTTCACTTTAATTAAATACAATAAAAACACAAAAAAGTCACAAAGTAGCTGAACAAACAAATTATTTCTGAGAAGCAAAAATCTAGATGACCCGAAAGTGTCCTCTCTTGTCAGAGGGAAGAGGAAATGTGCAAATATGCCATTATTGTTGGCAGAGAGGCAGACAAATCTAAGATAAGCAAGTGGTGTTTAGTTCATATATTCTTTACAGACTATGGTGGGAAAATCAAACACAATATTCTATTTTCTGCCAGTTCCAGTAGTGCATACAGGAGATATCTTCAATGTAAACACAGTAGGGACAGTCTCTTGGGATTGTGTCTAGGCATTGTAAACTCTGCTGCTTTTGCACACGTTGCCAAATACTGCATGAGCAGCCTGACATTTGAACAGAGATTATGAGATCTTTATTGATGAAGAACTTTACACAGATAGTGATGAAGTCAAAAACTTCTAAATCTAAAACTTTTAAAAGATGTTTTGCACAGACACAGAATAATATATATACAGCATGGAGAGAGACTTGTGGACAGTATCACTGTGTACATTCCCAATGGTGTTGCTAAAGACTCAATCAGCTTGCAGGTTTACTGAGCGCCCTTATGTTTATTTTACATCAGGAGAGCCAAGTGGCCCAAATACTTGCCTATGTGCTCGTTTCTAATGATAAGATGTTATTGTAAGGCTTCCCATGAGCATGTGAAAACTGTTTTGACTGGCAGGCAATGAGGTCTTGGCGGCTGGCCAAGGATAATAACTCGGCTCCTATTGGCAAAGAAAATAAGCATTGAGAGTGGTGTAAATTTGTAATCAAGGGACTTGGAGGAAATTCTTTTCGGAACAAAACAATGAAATAAAATGAACGCTAATTTAAGAGGTTAGCAAACGAGACACCCAGAGAACAAATATTTAGCCCATGAGGCAACATAAACATGTAATGCACTTAGCTTTATTATTATTATTTTTTTGTGTTATTCATTGCATATCTGTGAATATTGTACTTTACAATCCCACTATACCCAGCTAACAAAATATGTTTTAAGAATGTTTTGCTAATGTTCCCATTAAGTTTTGCCCTCTTAACATTCAAAACATCCATGTTTTAAAATGTTTTTTCTTGAATGTTATAGAAAATATTAAGCGAATGTTCCATTTCATATTTTTGCAAACAATATGGGGACTATTATTTTACAATATTATTTTTGAATGTTCTCTAAACATTCTGAAATGAGTAATATATATATATATATATATACAGTACAGTCCAAAAGTTTGGAACCACTAAGATTTTTAATGTTTTTAAAAGAAGTTTCGTCTGCTCACCAAGGCTACATTTATTTAATTAAAAATACAGTAAAAAACAGTAATATTGTGAAATATTATTACAATTTACAATAACTGCGTACTATTTAAATATATTTGACAAAGTAATTTATTCCTGATGCAAAGCTGAATTTTCAGCATCGTTACTCCAGTCTTCAGTGTCACATGATCCTTCAGAAATCATTCTAATATGCTGATCTGCTGCTCAATAAACATTTATGATTATTTACAATGTTGAAAACAGTTGTGTACTTTTTTTTTTTTTCAGGATTCCTTGATGAATAGAAAGTTCAAAAGAGCAGCATTTATCTGAAATACAAAGCTTCTGTAGCATTATACACTACCGCTCAAAAGTTTGAGGTCAGTAAGAATTTTTATTTTTATTTTTTTGAAAAGAAATTAAAGAAATGAATACTTTTATTCAGCAAGGATGCATTAAATCAATCAAAAGTGGCAGTAAAGACATTTATAATGTTACAAAAGATTAGATTTCAGATAAACACTGTTCTTTTGAACTTTCTATTCATCAAATAATCCTGAAAAAATATATTGCACACAAATATTTTGTACATTTGTACACATTAAATATTTCTTGAGCAGCAGATCAGCATATTAGAATGATTTCTGAAGGATCATGTGACACTGAAGACTGGAGTAACAATGCTGAAAATTCAGCTTTGCATCACAGGAATAAATTAATTTGTCAAATATATTTAAATAGTACACAGTTATTTTAATTGTAATAATATTTCACAATATTACAGTTTTTTAATGTATTTTTAATTAAATTAAATTTTAAATAATTAATTAATTAAAATAAATAATTAAATTTTAATTAAATGTAGTCTTGGTGTGCAGACGAAACTTGTTTTAAAAACATAAAAAATCTTAGTGGTTCCAAACTTTTGGACAGGACTGGACTGTACTGATATATATATATATATATAAACTTGATGAATGTCCAACTAAAACATTTCAGAAAAATCTTCCATGAATAATGTCTAAATAACATTTTTATTTTATTTTATTTTTTTAATGCTTTGCGAATGTTATTAAAACCTAAATAACTGAACAAATGTTGAATTAACGTTACTGGAAGAAGGTTTTGTTCACAACTTTGAGAAAACACCATCAGAAACTAACATTCTGAGAAAATTTTCTGTTAGCTGGGTAGCTTTTTAACTTATTAAAAACTCATTTCAGCTTCATATGGCTGAAAGTCAAGTAAACTCATCTGTGATTCTAATTATATCTCTTTCTCATTTCACTTTCTTCATCTCATTTACTTATGCCCTCCAACCTTTAAAAATGCTCTCATTAACTTGAGTGATTAGCTCAATTAGCCTCGTGCTGCTCAAGAGGTGCAGATGCCGGCATGTCCGCGACAAACCAATCAGGAAGGTAAAGAGTTCATAGACATGCATGAGGTCCTGCTAATTAGGAGTGAAAATGAACTGAATGTGGAGGGATATGAAATGGCGAGGCTGGTGGAATGGAATAAGAGGAGCTTGCATAAACATACACGCTTTAAGAAAGAGGAGGAATGCAAAAAGTGTTCCCTCTCACCCACTTCACAAAGTTGTTTCTCTCATCTCCCCCACCCCTTTCAGGACAATGATTAATGAGAGCAGGGGATTACAGCAGCACTGGAGAGCAACAGAGCCGTGCGCTCAATGGCCAATCAACAGAAACTAATGACACATTCATTATGACTGGATCCCTGTTCTCATCTTTCATTCACCGTTTCCTTTTTTAAAATAAAGACCTGAGCAGGATTATTATTTCAATCATTAGACCTGGTAAGTCTGCTTCTTATTCATCTAGGAACTATCAATGCAACACATTACATCATTGTCCAGCTCCAAACTATCCAATTACAGTCAAAAAGCAAAGCAAACTTCCCAGTTTATAAGACTATTTGTCTTGAATGTTGTGGGACACTCCACATTCAATCTTCATGTCAAAATGGCTGAACATTAATCGTCTTGATTAATTGCTTTGCCTTTAGATTGGATATTGGTTTTGGAGTTGATTTTATGCTACTATCACTTTATGCTTTAAAGCTAAGACCAAACAAAATGACTGAATGAAGCTGAATGAAGCCTCAACAGAAATTTAACGAGTCTAATAAAATAAGAAATTCAGTCATTCTAGTCCCACATAGCAAAACCATTGACTAAATTACATAAGTTCTGGTTGATATTGCATCTTTTTTGGCCAAGAACCATCTTCTTAAACAGGATGAGACCACCTGACCAACATGTACTGTAACTGTACACTACAGTTCAAAAGTGTTTTTGAGAGAAGTCTCTTATGCTCGCCAAGACTGCATTTATTGATGAGAAATTGATATTGCTAAAATTTGGTATATATTGTTACAAATTAAAATAAATATATTCTATTTTAATATTAAAAAAATGTAATTTATTTCTGTGACAACAAAGCATAATTTCCAGAAGTCTTATGTCTCCAGTCAATCACATTACCCTTAAAGCTGCAGTCCGTAAGTTCTGCCTCTTTGTCGCCATCTCTGTTCGAAACATGCAATTGCAGTTATTTGCGAAATTATCATCTTTACGTGGGTTGTGCATCGGCACGGCTTCTTACGCGGATGAATCTAATGTTTTGAGGAGAATGTGTGGCTGTCAGTCACCGCACTGGTGTGGATACTGTACTTCGGAATCACAGATTGTAGTCTTGGAAGTATGACCAAAATAAGAATTTTCACCAGAAAATGTCATCTGAACAAGTAACATGTCTGCCACTTTTGCTCTGACCAACTGAGAAAAAAAAAGCATTACAATAAATCGCGCTGCCAATGGTGATTAAATCTAACAATCGCTATTTCACTTCAAACTGTGAAAATTATTATTACTGTTATACTTTGTTCTCAAATTGTTAAAGGCGCTCTAAGTGATGTCATGTGTTTTTAGGCCAAAACATTTTTTGTCACATACAGTAAACATCTCACTATCCACTAGCTGCCTGTCCCCTGAACACACTGTAAAAAAAAAAAATTGGTCTCTGTAGCAAGCTCCGAACCACGGCATTAAAAACAAACTGGTGCAGCTTGGACCATGAAACATAATAAACACACTCCAGCCAATAACTGACAAGAATGATTTTAAATGCGCGTTTATGACTGTTTCAGGAAGCACGGAGGGGAGGGGGAGGAGGAGGAGGAGGGAGGGTCTAGCTAGCCTCTGTTTTGTTTGACAACACTTCGAACGTCAACAGGAAGTTACTCCACCCAGGATCGCTTAGAGAACCTTTTATGTTAACAACATCAGCATTGCATGACTATGTGTATTTAGTGTGTAGCATTACCTGTAGATTTCAATTTATGTACAGTCTAATCTCTAATTGTCCATTTGTCATACCATACAATCCGCCATCAAAATGATACGTTTAATTATAGCAGCTGCTGTGAGAAAAGGCTATAAATGATCCGCCACCTGCAGCATCCTCACATGATATAGCCTACTAGCTGGGACTCCTTTATGTAAAAAGACGTGATGCAATGACGCAAAGATGAATGGCGGCATGCTCAAATTTCCCATGGAAACCTACCAGCACCACTCGAATTAGAAAACATTATTACAACCTTATCATTGTGAATTGGGCTAAGGTAAGGAGATAAGGAGGATACTGGCTGGTTATGTACTTGCTCAAAAATCGATTTTGGATCATTTTTAGCCCCAAAAAAAAAAGTTACAAACAGCAGCTTTAAATAATCATTCTAATTTGATGCTCAAGAAACATTTCTTATTATTATCAATGTTGGAAACAGTTATACTGCTTAATATTTTTGTATTTTGTAAAGTTAACTTGCTGCTAAGGTTATATTCACACTGTCAGTTAAAATCCGATTATTTGTTTATCCGATTGGAATCTGATCTAAATTACTGTCTGTCCACATTGTGTATCGCAACTGTTTGGATCTTATGTGTCCCATGTCCTCTTTCGTTTTTTTTGTGTTTTTGTTTTTTATGGTAATAAAAACATAGAGGAGTATCCAATACAGATGTTGTCTTATTTACAACATGGCAATGTGTAGCCACCAAGCTGGATGACTTCGTCTTCTGAGGCAGTTGCAGAAATGTAGCAGGCTATGCGTTGCTTAATTCAGTTTTGTCATCTGTGTCAGTCTTAAAATTCAACATGTCTCCTTTATATTGTCATTTTTTGCTCAACCGGCACTTTTAAACAACACAAACTTCTTCCTGCAGCACCTTTCAGCATGTTTCCAATAATGTCTGACATGTTTACGTTTTACGCGGCATGAGAAAGTGACATGAACCATGCAAAATCCTATTAGTCAGTCAGACTAAAACTGATTTCCAGAAACAAGATTTGAATAGGATTTCAAACCAGATATGATTGTAGCTCAAAACGGAATCATATTTCATGTGATTTTTTTTCCCTGTTCACTCTTGTTATCTGATTTCAATTGGACGTGCACAAAAATCGAATCGAAGAATCCACTTTTAATTATTCCCAAAGCACTCACTCCATAAACCCAGTTTCTAGTTGGACTAACAAAACAAACAAACACAAAAATTACAAACATCTACTCGCTGTGGCTACTGAGAAACTTGCATGCAGTCAAGGACATAGCAGAGCAAAGGTTTGAAAAAAAAAAAAGAAAAAGAAAAAGTCTTTCCCATTCACAACTGGCCCCTGCCAGAGGCCTGTTGATTCCACGGGGGGGTTCTGGGGCCCAGGTTATGATGTTATGTAGCAGAGTTGGTATATGGGTCAATTACATATAAGCTTGTTCACACTAATGAAAAGAACACTTTTAAAAATGTTCTTAGAACTCTTTGGATTTGAAAAGTTTTCAAAAGTTGTTCAAATGTTAGGCCAACAAAAAGACAGCAGCAGAACCCTGTATTGTGGATTGTGGAGACATTGTGCATCCCCTTCCGTTTAGTTAGTTCAAACCGACCAGATGTACACACATCAGTTCCCAAAGAATCTGTATGAGCATCTCTTCCAACTGCTGTTCAATACACACACACACACCAAACATACATTAAAGTCACAGGCATGCTCTGATGACCAACCACACATAATGCACAAGCACACACTCTCCTTCAACATAATTACAGTGGTCATCTGACCTTTCTTTTCCGCTCCATGACTGCCTTGTGTCCGATTGATCTCAACAGAGCAATTCTCATTGTGTCTGCAGTATATAGGGCACTGAAGGGAAGAACGACCAGAGGTCAGTGACCCACTCAGTGTTGTCAACTGCAGAGAGAAAATCCACTGATGAAAAACAGTTTTACATCATTGCCTTGTACAGAAAAGAAATATGAGAAGGGTAAAGCTGTCCTGTGAGACCAACAAGTCAGACCTCTGATGTATTTTTGTGGGACATTGCTAGGTCAAAGCCAGAGCTTTCTTTCTTTTTTTATGCAAACTGAAATCTGATGAATGTGATAACTTGTGCAATGACGCCCAACACCAAGAGACCATCCAAAGGTCAACTGAACTCATGCTCAAATTACTACCAAACATTAATATGGAAACTGTTCTTAAAAAAAAAAAAACATTCCAAGCTTTTCAGTTT
Source organism: Chanodichthys erythropterus (assembly GCF_024489055.1). NCBI lineage: Eukaryota > Metazoa > Chordata > Actinopteri > Cypriniformes > Xenocyprididae > Chanodichthys > Chanodichthys erythropterus. The sequence goes on along the minus strand of NC_090232.1, from coordinate 31,961,676 downwards.
AGGATTTTTACAGTTTGGGGTGGGGGATGGGGGTGGCCCTCAGTACAAGACATAAACTCTCAGGTAAAGTATTTCTGTGCTTCTAACATCACCAAACATCACTGGTCAAACACACACACAGAGAGTCATGTCCCAAACTCATTGGATGAGCCTATACTGTAAACTAGTCAGGATCTCAAACAAACAAAGCACTATTATAATAATGTTTATACGCATTGTAGAAAAATGACACACATCTGCCTAAACACAGTACTACATAAATGTTGGCTAAGTACTAAAGTAGGTGTGTGTGTGTGTGTGGGGGGGGGGGGGGGTTGTAGTTCAATCATCATACATTCAGACTTTATTCCCCTTTTTCAGAGCATGTGCTAAAGAAAGAATTGTACAATAACAAATACAAGCTAATATTAATGCAGAGAGGCATCACCCAGTCATTACACACATCTACTTTATCTGATATTCAAGTGAATGCACAACTGTTGTATGGCAATGGACTGATGTTGCTTTCAGAGTGTAATACAGAAAACTGACCACAGAGGGCGCCATTGACTAATTCACCATTAGGTTTTACTTGGGTAGCAGTGACATCTAGAGGACAAGACACTTTATTTGTATGTCAATACAACTCCAGAATCAATTGGAAAGCATATGTGAAATATTGTTCACCCAATAATAATAATAATAATAATAATAATAATATTTTACTCACCCTACTCATTCAAGTGTTGTTGTTTTTCAGTGGAACAATTCACACAGCTCTTTTCCATAGTTCATACTGACCATGTAACTAATGAACTGATATTTGGTCATGAGACACACAAGAACCAACGGCGACTGATTATGTCATTGACATCCAACCTGAAGTGATGTGAAGTTGCCATATGTGATTTGAAAGCTATAGGGTTGGGCAAGATTTTCAATAAATTGTATAAGTCTGTGCCAGAAAGTCAGAAAAATATAGCACACAAGTCACACGGCCTTTATTTTTTTTCCTTTTTTTTTTCCTATTTGGAGTTTGACCACCCCTGATAACTATATGAGTTTATTGTATTGAAAGAGCAGAGCAAACATAATTCATTTAATTTCATTTTTTTATTTTTGTTTTTATTTATTTTATTAAACTTGAGCTGAGATCAAATTTTTATTGTCGGCTCTATATTTTGCAGAATGTTAGATGTATCCTTCATCCTGAAATGGGAAAGGAACAAAAAATGTATTGATATGCAGTCTTTATCTAAGTGACATTTTTTTCTTTCTCAAAACACAACCCTTCAAGCAAAATATTAAACTACTAATAAAGTTATCTAAAAAATAACAACACTTACATGTAAACTATTCTGTCCAGCCTTTCTTTAAAATTCTAAGAAGTTGGAAGAAAAATATATAGTAGTTATTAAACGTCCCTTGAAAATTTTGATGAATGAATGAATGAATGAATGAATGAATGAATGAATGAATGATCACCTGGGTAGCTGTGGGAGAAGAACTGGCTAGAATATGCCCATTATCACTGATGTCAGATGGTTGTTGAATCACAGTAGAAAAGCCACTTGCAGATACTTTAACAGATACAAATGGAAAATCATGAATTTTTTTTTTTTTTTTTTTAAGTTATTAAGCTAAAAATGTAGCAAAGTACCTGTGTTCTTTTTAGATTCAACCTTGCCTGAGTTGAAGACCCCATCTTGTGAAGTTAGACTCTAAGGAAGTAGAGAAAACTTTTTGTAAGCACCATAAAAACATCTATTTATATGCATTACTTCAAAAGAGATACAATGCCAACTTGCCATTTTAAAACCAATCACAAAACAAAATAACACACCCATGAACCGTTAGGATATTAAATTGCTCCAAAATTCTGTTTTCCTGAACAAATCAGTTGCTGTATACCGGCATCTGACCTCTAATGTGGTTTGCAGTCTTCATAAAACAACATATTTTTCATATGAATTTTCCTACTTCAAAACGGACACATGCGAGAGCTTTGCTAGTGTGTGTATATCTGTGCTGACTGTCACTGCTTTTCATCACGTAACGCAAGCTCAATCATCAAAGTGAGTTTTGGGAGAAAGCAGCATTATGCCACAATTGCAATATAATTTGAAATGTACAGTTCCAAACAGATGTTAAACTACCCTACCTGTGCGGAGGTCAGTGCCAGCCTGGTCTCCAGCAGCAGCACACGACTCTCCAAGTTCTCCCACTGGTTGCTCTCGATGATAATCTTGCCAGCCAAGCTTTTTTCCAGTGCATGTATCCTGTGTTCCATGAGGGCCAATCGCTGCTCCAGTCTGCCAACACTCTCCAGAAGACTTAGCTCCACGCCCCTCAGCCGGCTCTCTAACACACACTCCTAAAGAGACAGCATGATTAGAGTGGTTTGAACAAGTTCAGAATTTTTCAGAGGATTGTGTATACTAGGAATTGGCATTTTGAGTAATTGTGTAGTTGAGTTCTACAACACAGAAAAAAAATGATCAAATAATAAATAATACTGAAAATAATAAATACAAATAAATAAATAATACTTTTATTCAGCAAGGATGCATTAATTGATCAAAAGGGACAGTAAAAACATTTATAATAATACAAAAAAAAATCAATTATTTATTTATTTATTTTTTTTTTTAATGCTGGAAAAATGTATCATGGTTTCTACAAAAATATTGAGCAGCACATAGGTTGTTTTCAACACTGATAATAAGAAATGTTCTTGAGCACCTAAACAGCATATTATAATGATTTCTGAAGGATCATGTGACACTGAATACTGGTGTAATGGCTGCTGATAATTCAGTTTTGCCATCACAGGAATAAATTACAATTTTCAATATGAAAGAAAATTATTTTAAGTTGTACTTATATTTCAGAATATTACTTTCAACATTAGGTTTACTGTAATTTTGATCCAAAAAAATGCAGCCTTGGTGAGCATAAAGAGACCTATTTCAAACACTTTCAAACATCTTACCAACCACAAATTTTTGAACTGTAGTTTCAAAACTGTAGCTTAAATGTATATTTTGTTTTAATCACCATATCACCAATAATGGTTTAAAAATCTAACATTAAACAACCTACATTTTTCTTTTGGGGAAAAAATAAATAAATAAATGAAAAAAAAAAAAAATGCACAAAAAACATCAACATTTTCGATTTTTTTTTTTTTTTTTTTTTTTTTAATAATAAAAAAAACCTTTTTCTATTAACAAAAGGTGGAGACAATAACACTGCTACTGCTTATGATAAGCGACCAAGTTTCTCATAGCACTTTACACTTTCTTTCGCCATTAAAGCTGACTACTTGGTGCATAATGTACGCTTGACTATTTGATTCATACACCTCCCTGTGTGTACATGTGTTGCAGGATGCGCATTCTCACAGTTGAATCTGTAGGTTGAGGCGAATCCTCTATATGATCACTGTCTAACTCCCTCTTTTGCGTTTCCTCTTCCTGCTGTGGCTGCTCATTTGAGGAGCGTATAATCTGAGCTGGTGCTGAGCTGCTGCCAAGATGCCTTTCTACCAGTGGCTGATTCTGAGGAACCTAAGAGGTGCAGAAGCATATATTATTATTATTATTAATATTATTATTATTAAATAAATTATGTTAATTTTATAAAACATGAGGTTTACATGAACACTTACTGTCAGGGATGTTAACACAAGTGAGTTACTCTCAGCAGAAGGGATCTCATTTCTAATGCAGCTCTTCAACTGAGGCCTTCTCTTTGGTTTACTGACATGCTGTAAGACAATTTGCTGTTTATTTGATTAAAAGTAAATAAATACAATATGGCCAATAACCAATAAATGTCTGATAATAAAATTCTTTATTTTTTTTCTAAATGGATTAAAATAAATCACTTTAAATGCTACAAGATTACATTTAACAGTGTTATTTAATATTAGTGTTTTTAATAAAGATTAACTTTAAGTGACAGATGACAGGAAATTTAAAAACTTAAATGTAAAAATAGGGAAAATGAGAATGCAAAATTAATTATCAAATTTAAAGGGTTAGTTCACCCAAAAATGAAAATTTTGTCATCATTTACTCACCCTCGTTTCAAACCTGTAAGACTTTCGTTCATCTTTGGAACACAAATGAAGATACTTGTAATTAAATTTTAGAGATTTGAATTGATCGATTTAGTCCAAATTTTCTGAAGAGACATGATTGCTTTATATGATGAACAGATTTAATTTAGGCTTTAATTCACATATTAACATTCATCAACACACACATAAGTTATGGTAAACGGAAGCTCAAGCGTGTTTGCGTAACGCGCGAGATCCAATGAGGTTCATTCTCATGTGTTACGCAGCACGTTTGAGCTTTCACAAGAACCGATGAGGTTTGCTCTCATGCGCCAAGCAAGTATGGTTGATCTTCCATTTATAGTAACTGATTAATGTCTATATGTAAAAAATAAAAGCTTAAATTAAATCTGTTCATCATATAAAGCGATCAAGGCGGTTTTGAAAATTTGGACTAAACCTCTCAATTCATATGGATTAGTTTTACGATCCCTTTTTTGAAGCGTCTGTCAATGGAGAGGTAGAAATCAATCAGATTTCATTAAAATATCTTCATTTGTGTTCCGAAGATGAACGAAAGTCTTACGGGTTTGGAATGACATGAGGGTGAGTAAGTGATGACAGAGTTCCAACCCTTTAAATAAAACATTCTCTAATATTGGCTGATAACTGAAATGGTACCATATCGCTACATTAGAAAAAAAAAAACACATGTGGGTTCATCTTTGAGATACCTTGCTTTCTTTAGTGAGTTCTTTGTGCTTGTTGAGAACAAGGCCAATGATGTCACAGAGAATGGTGACTTTCCTCTCAGCAAAGCCAAACTGAAGAAACTGCTGTTTGGTCAACAATGGCTTATAGCTGAAAACATCCCGTAAGACCTACATTTTAAGAGATTTTCCCATGAAAATGCAGATACAACAAAAACGGTGCTAAAATAAATATTACAACTTGAGGGGTTTAACATATTAAAGGAATTAGAAGGAAATTATCCCCTAAGTGGATTAAAATCACAAACTAAAATTTGATTTGTAGAAATTCTGGAACAGGAGGAACTCCAGAGGAGCCACCAAGACTAATCACAGGAGGACTAAGCCAGATGTAAACAATGAGCTGTAGCGCAAAGGGAAAAATGATGACTGGAAAAAATATGATAGATCTGCTAAACACTGGTTTCCTGTAACAACAACCCTAATTTTTAGCAAATGCCATCGAGGCCCTCAAGGTAATATACTGGGACCACTAATTCCCCCCAGAATATTTCACGTGAGCTGCAGATGATCCTGGGATGAAGGCCAGAACTTTGAGAACTGCACGAAAGGTCAATGAACAGGAGGAAGTGCCGAAAGAGAGAGCAGCTCTTCAGTCCCACGAATAAACGTACAGAATCAGCTTCGAGTTAATCTGAGATCAGACGAGTTGGACCAACATGAAGGCCAGAGTCCTTTTTGTTCTCTCACTGCAGGAGAGAAATGCGAGCAGAGAATTGTAATTGCTCAAGACTTGGTAGAGAAGAGCTGCCAGTTGAACATCTGAATGCTGGAGAATGGGGCTACAGATGCTCTGAATCACAGAGCTCTGGAGAGACCTGCGTTTCTGATTTGGGGGATAAAACTCTCTGCAATCAGGGACAGTGGCAGCAATAAATATGGCTATAGGCAACATAAAGCCTGGCTTTGTAGAATTTCATTACATGTAAAATTGTTTTTCTAAAATCAAAAAAATCCACCTCATTAAAGGCGGAGTGAAAAACAATATCATTGACTCGGTCAAAATTTCTAGAAGTCTATAATTTTGACCTCAAAAAATGAACTCTCTGTCCTCATAACTGAAACAAAGCAACTGCAACCACTTTGATCCATTTAAAACAGCAAACTCCTCAAAACCACTAGCTCTTGAAAGAAACTGCAAACAGTTTATAAAAGTCAAATTAAGAGGGCTGCAATGTCACAAACATGCATGCTAATAAAGATCTGTGGTTGATTTCAAATGAAAATTATCCAATAGCTAAGCCCATCCCTAAACCATGTTAGCTGTATAAATTACATAGCCTTTTAAATAAACTGTAGCTGGGTTTCCATCCAAACATGAAGCGAATCTTTTCAAAGTTCACAAAACAAGACAGCCGATAGTCATGTGGGTTTAATGTTCGCTAAGTCAGAATTTATTCAGCAAATGCGTTTCCATCTCCCATTATTTCGCATTACCTCTTTTTCGCACAAGTCAAAAACCACCTCAAGTGAGCGTAAAAACTTTTTTTTTTTGCAAATTAAGGGATTTTTTTTCTTGAAATTTGGCATTTCCATCACTCATTTCTGATGGGATACTTCAAAATGAGCATTAAAACAGGGTGATGGAAACAAAGCTTGAGACTTAAATATTTAAAAGAAGGGTTTAAAGGGATAATTCACCCAAAATGACAATTATTTACTGACCATCATGTTGTTTCAAACCTATTTGCATTTCTTTTTTTTCTGCTGAATGAAAAATAAAATATTTTGAAGAATGTTGGTAACCAGTTTTGGTGACCACTGACTTTCATTGAAAGGACAAAAAGAAACATTTCACAAAATATCTTTCTTTTATGTTCCACCGAAAAAGAAATGAAGAGTTAACAATGACAAAATTTGCATTTGTGAATTATCCCTTTAAAATATATTCAACCTATTCAATAACAAGCTACATAGTACAAATAATATATAATAAGCTTCATTCATGCAATTCACCTTGTAAACATTCTCAATAAATCGTAAGTCATTCATTCCGGTTAGTTCCACCCCATAATCGACCAGGTGTTCTGTGAGTGAGGGGGAAAAGGACGTGAAGGCATAGCTCACAATGGGAAGACATGCTGATGGATCTCCCACAGCCAATCTGGAAGAGTAAAACACATCATCAAATTAAAAAGTACTGACAAACAATTAATTAAAATGTGTCACAAAATCAACACCATATAAAGGTTTTAAATCAAAAAGTTGTATAACATGTCTGCAAGCCATTTTGAGTATCGTGCCGGAGACAAATTAAGTCATCTTTCTGGATCGTCTCCAGCATATACAAGCCAAATGGATCTGTCTTTCTGAAAAGAATGTTGTGTTTGATGCATCTCACATCAAAACCTCTTCACTGAGCATCTGATGTGCAGCTTGAGATCCTGGTGGAGGAACGGAACTGGTTTTTGTAAAGCCTGTTTACAAAATAGCTCAGCATTGGAGAGGCTCGGGAAAAGTTCTTCAACTTTCCAAACATCAAAACAAAATATGGGACATGAAACACTGGAACACAGACCCCCATTTTGGATGTTTATATGAGTCAAGATGTTTAAAGCCTATGCCAAAAAAGTGGGGGAAGAATTGGGGGACGTTAATGTCTAATGAAATACATCCTGCATATATCATCTCTGCTGACGGCATATGAAAAATGAATCATAAGAGCTATGCATTCATAAAGGCAGGGAAGTGAATGAGATTTGTATCAAATGTCAATGTGGTCACATTTTCCAATTTTAGGAGGTCCCTTTATTTACTTAATTATTTACTTAGGTTCAAGGAAAAATATAGGGGCTCAAAAACCTACTTTAAGCATCATAAAAGGCATTAGGGGTGTGACAAGATCTCGTGTCACGAGATCTCACAAGAGAAATTGTGAAGAGGCGAAAAGCAGTCTCGTGATAGTGTGAGGGTGAAATTAGGAAAGAATATGCCACCGCTACATTTACATTAAGCCTCCTCTGTTGTTTTGCTTTTTATAAAAATAAAACATTTAATTCAGTTGGATAACGCTCGCTGCCGCTCCCTATTCACAGAGTACGCGCGATCGCGAAAGTGAAAGTAAACGCGAGCGCGTGTTCAAGCGCGATGTCAATACTCCGCATTTTGAAAGCGGCTCCCTGATGAATACAAATATTTCTCAATATGAAAGCTATTTTAGGCTGGAATGGGCAGTGTAGTTATAACCATCTCTCAGCTCTGTATTGGTCTCTATACAGATAATATCTCTATACTCTTTTATTACACTTTGAATATTGAGAGAGTGCTTTGATTATGGTTGCACTTATTGATTGCACTTAAGACTAAAAGAAAACTGTTATTTATTTTTATGGTAACACTTACAAAAAGGTTTCATTAGTTAATGTTAGTTAACTTTACATGAATTAAGGGAGAACAATACTTCTACACTATTTTAGTTAATGCTAATTTCAACATTTACTAATACATTGATAAAATCAAAAGTTGTTTTTGTTAACATTACTTAATGCACTATATGAACTAACCATGAATGACTATTTTTATGTTTAATTAACATTAACAAAGATAAATACTGTAGCAAAGATATTTCTCATTGTTGATTTTGGTTAATACATTAATGTTAATAAATAAGACCTTATTGTAAAGTTTTACCATTTTTATTTATACTCTTTTTATTTCTATAAACAATTTGCAGAAAGGAGTTCAGTTAGGAGGTCAAAAGTTGTAGAAGCTTATAAATGATGTACAGTAAGGTCTGAAGAGACTTGAAATGAAATTATACAGGAGAGAAGCCAGTCAGTTGAGTTTGCGGCAAAAGGGTTAGTTCACCCAAAAATGAAAATTCTGTCATTTATTACTTACCCTCATGTCGTTTCACACCCGTAAGACCTTCGTTAATCTTCGGAACACAAATTAAGATATTTTAGTTGAAATCCGATGGCTCCGTGAGGCCTTCATAGGGAGCAATGACATTTCCACTCTCAAGATCCATAAAGGTACTAAACAGGGGCGGTTTCTTCATTAGGGCAATTGGGCAACGCACCACCAAAGTGAGAAAGGGACGGATTTGTAACTCTGTGGTTGATCACATTCAACCACAGAGTTACGCTAGCTGTCACTGCTAGGCTGTTTGTTCTGCCTCTGGATCATGCTCTGGATATAGTCCAATCAGCGTCGAGTCACGCTCTGTGGAGTACCGCGTCTTTTTGGGCGATTTCAGCCTGGTCGAGATTTGCCCCGAGTGCTCCCATAGACTTCCATTCAAAAAACTTTTTTTTCAAACTGCAGGCACTGCAATGCATTCTCTATGGGTTCCGGGAGGGCTAGCACTAACGTGCTTTCGTCATCATACGTAACCTTAACTTGTGCGGCGATTGGTGCAAACAAACATACCGCTATTAATAATATTTTTTTAAGCTGAAGTGACATCCAATAATTTCCTCAGTGCATGTTTACATTTCACAGGTATATTCTCCAACTGCAAATGTTAGAAAGTCGAGAAAATATTTCCATTTTGCAGCCAGTGGACGAGCCTTCAGCAAGCACAAAATTCCGTGAACGAGCGCCGCCGCGAGTATGCACGCCAAACAGATGGAGTTCAATCTGAGTCAAATACATTTTGCTAAAAATATTTGTTGTTGAAAATTTGTTTTCAACAACAAAATAACGACTTATTTAGTGACGAACTATTTCACGATACTTTGGCGCTCCGAACTGCAGATCGTCCATCACTAAATAAATTGTTTGTTTTTTTTGCCACACCAAAAGTATTCTCGTCGCTTTATAATATTAATATTGAGCCACTATACTCACATGAACTGATTTAAATATGTTTTTAGTACCTTTATGGATCTTGACAGAGGAAGTGACATTGCTCCCTATGAAGGCCTCACGGAGCCATCGGATTTCAACTAAAATATCCTAATTTGTGTTCCGAAGATCAACGAAGGTCTTACAGGTGTGGAACGGCATGAGGGTAAGTAATTAAAGACAGAATTTTCATTTTTGGGTGAACTAACCCTTTAATTACAAGATGATTAGTTTTTAACATTTAAAAAATGCCCCTGTAGATTATTTTTCTAATCATCTTTGAGGATTTCTTAAAAATAGTGTGTAAAAATCTCGTCGTGTCTAGTCTCGTGAGCTACCCGTCTCGTCACACCCCTAAAAGGCATACAATCTCTTGAATTAATGATTCAGTGGCAAAAAACACTTTTAACACTTGTCGCCACATAATTTATGGCATGACAATGTAATCGAAACAATTGTTATTTGATGCGGCAAGTTAATTTCAAAAGGTGATTTGCTCTATTGTGATCGCTACTGTAGACATTAGTGTTTATATCTGAACAATAAACTTTTATCCTGTGATAATATTTGTAACACAGAAATAACGAAACTGTGTGGTTGAAAAGACTGTTTGTGAAGTTGTTTCATACCTATATACACGATAACTGCTCTCTCTGGGTCAGCGACAGCGCAAACTCATTTTTGAATGTTCCGGTGTTATTTTGTCAAAGGTTTAATAGACACAGGGGAATTGTTGTCATTTATTACTTGTTTAAATTCAGATTGTGATCTTTTAACAATTAATTGTGCAGCTCTAAACTAAGATATAACGCTATTTTTTTCTATTTCCACAATGAAGACCACAGCCTTCCTCTTTGACAGCTGATCAACTACTTCACAACCACTCGACTCGACTAACAAAGACATAAAAGGCCTAAAATCATTGACCCAATAATCATTCATAACAGTGTTAACTTTTATTACATGCTAATCAGGACAATCAGGCCTTCCTTTTACCCCATCCACATTCATGACATGCATAAGTATTCATGTAGCTCAAACAGCAAAGCATGGTGCTAGCAATGCCAAAGTCATGGGTTTGATTCCCAGTGAATGCATGAACTGATAAAATGTATTCCTTTAATATGACGCAATTTGCTTTGGATAAAAGTGTCTGCCAAGTGCATTAATGTAAATGTAACAAACAAAAAGTGCACTAATATTTAAGTGGTAGCATGTACAAAATAAAAATAAAAATCTTAAAGTTGACATGAAAATTAATTTGCAAGTTTTTCCTTCCTTTTTTTGACATATATCTGAGTGAAGCAGCTTCTCAAAAACGTAAAAAAATGTAGGGCGGGACTTAATTTTGTCAATCGGGAATTGATTGGATCACTGTGGTTTGCTATTGCTGTGATCTCATGTGAGTGACAGGTTGTCCCGCCCTCACGCCAGTAAACACCTCATCAGAGAAGAGTTGTTATAGTAAGAGGAAGGGGGAGTTATTTTGATTAAAGATTATGAGGACACATTAATTTAAAAAAAAAGAAAAGAAAAAAAAGAGAATGGACATTTATAAAATGCTCACTCGGCCATAGTGCACTTTATGTAAATGAATAAGGAAACTATCTTATGCAGAACGGTCACCTGAACACCTGAATTTCCATGTGCAGAATTATTTGGTTAAACCAGTAAAGCATTTCTACATTTTTATAAACCTGAGACCAACAATTTGAACATGAACATCTGGGAAGCAACAGTCCCAGTGTTAGACAGCTTCCTCTTGCGTCGACAGTTACTCCTGTTGGATGTGGCTAGTCCTACGTGGTGGAATACCGACATTACCCTGGATACTATAGATCTCGATACACAACAAAGACTTGCTGTCCTGGTCACAGCGAGATGCACATCAACAAGTTGTCCTCTTTTGAACTCTGATATGTCTCCCATTATGTTGTGTTGATTGCAATATTTTATGTACAGCTGTGCTATTGGCCAGTGTTTCAGTTTCATTGTCCATATAGTTCCTATAAAAAGTCATCATACCCTGTGACAATCTTTACCTTTTGTCACATTATACCCAGGAAAATAAAATAAAGTCTAACTTTTTTGAGCTGTATGTACACATTATAACCCTCATCATCAAAGTGAAAATTTCACAGTTTTCATAAACATTCTGGAGGACTATTAGAAATTGAAAAACTAGAGTAACAGTGATGGAAAAATCACTTTTAGTGATTTCGCTTTCATTCTTTTGGTGGTATGTTTAGAATCATTGTCATGTTGGAAGGTGAATGACCTGCCCATCTTCAGCTGTCTAGCAGAGGGACAGAGGTTTGTTTTGGGTGGTGTGCTGCGTTTGCTTTTCGCCAAACATAGCGCTTGGAGTTCGGTCCAAAAAAAGTCAATTTTGTTCTCATCAGACCATAGCACCTTTTGCCAGATGGCATCAGAGTCTTCCAGATGTGTTTTTTGCATAGCACAAACGAGACTGAGTGTGGCACTTTTTCAGGAAAGGCTTCTTTCTTTCAGTGCTATGTTTGGCAAAAAGCAAACACAGCACATCACCCAAAACAAGTTAATTAAGTTAAACTTAATTTACTTTATTTTCCAGATTGTAATGTAACAAAAGGTAAAGATTTTCACTGGGTATAATGACTTTCTATAGGCACTGTGTATATATATATATATATATATATATATATATATATATTAATGTACAAACTTGAGAAAATGAGATCCACGCTGATGATAAAGTTGATGAAAAATTATTCATTCATTACAATTAAATTTAGCCTCACACGCAAACTTTAATCCATAATGAAAATACTTAAACCAAAAGGTAAAATAACCATCATAAAGGAGTAGTCAATAGTTAATAATAAATTGAGTATTGTAAAATCCAGAGTATTGTATCTAATAGATGAAAATCAAAAAGAATTAAAACATTAAGACATTTGCAGATAAGAGAGAAGAAGCAGAAGCCCAGGAGAGCAAAGGAGAGAAAAATCTAAATTATCAACAGCTCAGTCCAAATTATACCATAAGCATACAGGGAAATTCCCAACCCACTCAAGCTGATGTTTTTGTTAAAATGAAAAAGGTTACTTTCACCCATTACGTCGTCCACTGGTCCAGTGTCAAAAATAACCCTTAGGGAATTTTGCAAATCTTGCACTATTAAATGTCAGCAGGCACATTTTGATCGGATTCAAATGAGCACTAGGCTAATTCTGAGAAACCAATGTCTAACCACAAACGTGTCAGCGTGACCTGTCACACTGGAACACTTTGAAGAACAATTGAACATAACAAGCATACTCGTCTTAAAAATAAAATAAGAATAACCATAAGGGTACAATAACAAGTAAATACTTGAAAATATGATAAGAAATAATATATATAAAGTATCAGTACATAGATATAGGAAATCAAAAGTGAAACTGATAAATCATAAGCCATAAACGATTAACATAAATATTAATAAAAATGCATGAATATCAACCATTTTGGATCCACCAAATAACGGTTTATATATATATATATATATATATATATATATATATATATATATATATATATATATATATATATATATATACATTTTTTTTTATTTTTTATTTTTTTTAAATTCTTCATATTTCATACCTTTGATAGTCCACATCTCTGGGATACTTTAGAGAACGGAGAGAGGCTTCCAGCTTTCTTAGACTTCCTTTCAGATCTCCAGTGGCCATCTCTGTAATTTCAGCGGATTTCATCAGGAATTATAGTTTTATTAATGTTTAAAAACATAAAGTTACCGTTGTCAATCATTGTAGTCATAGACCAAACAATGTAAAATGATCATGGCATGTTATTTCAACAAGTAACGTTAGCCTACATCTTTTGCATTAACTTAGTTGATTGTATTTCCTACTTATTTGCGTTTGTAATACAGTAACAACTGTCTTACCGCTGGTTGGATTTTATTGTTAAACAGTTATTGCTAATTCCTCCCTTTTGTTTTTGCCGCTGATATATTCGGGTTTGTTGTGATTGGTTTCTATGCGTCGGGACTCGAAGGTTCAATCCATTGTTTCACTTCTACACATTCATGTCTTAGCTTGCTTCTTTTAGAAGCACATTTACAAATTTGGTGATGCAATTTCATTTAATTATTACTCGTCATTCCTTCACGTAGGTAATAATGTATTTACTTTATTAACCTAATCATTCATTCATATATTTTATGTATGCATAAAACCATACGAATTTGACGAACATGAAAGAAACCTTTTCAATCGAAAGTGCAACTGTATGTACCTGTGCTTAATTTACCCTGAGCGATTTGCGTCACTTCCACCAATAACAAGAAACGTCAGTCTGGCCAGAGTGTTCGAGGAGGCGGAGAGACGGACAGGAGGAGCGAGAGGACTGATGAATGATAGTGTCAGAGGAGTGTCTCACCTCGATCAGCAGCGTTGGAGCTGTCAAGATGGCTGTACTGGGCTCTTGTTAAAAGACTGAGATAATTTCACCCGTGAGACACTGGCAGATCAGCAACTCACTTCGTCGCGGCGGCGGTAGAAGTATTTCATATACACAGAGGTGGGTGGTGCTGCTTTGAGCGATTGACGCTGCGAAAATAAAAACAGAAGCGTTCGAGGCGTCACTTTGCGCAGCAGCCAATCAGACTTCGAGTTTGTGTGTCAAATTGGTATTCAAACCAATTGTTTTAGAGCGAGGCGGGACTTTGTGCTTCAGCCAAACATGATGGAGGACCCATAGCTTAACAAAATATAAACTAGAAAACCTCGATTTGTATGTCAGTCATTGCGCTAAATAATATTTATTTATATAATTTGTAAAGTCTCAGAGCTTGTGCTAACATGTTTTATACTTCTATAGTGTGCCAGATGAGTTCTCCTTTGTTAGGGTAGAAATCTGAAAGGCTACTGATATGCAAATAAAGCCAGAAAAAATAGGTCAGGGTTAAACTACGTTTTAAATACTTATTAATTGACCTAAAATGTATTTTTCATATACTGTAAATAGTGCTTTTGTGATATCCTTGTATAGCTGTTCTTTCCAGCTTGTCATTGTATTGTCTCAGTTTACTGTAAACAGTTTGTTGTCAGGAGTAACACATTTAGAACGTGCATGGAGTTGCCAGACTTGTTCACTTTCACTTTTAATAGAAAGAGTTAGATGAGTTAATCAACCATGAAAAAAAGTGGTTATGATGTAACTTAAATCATTACACACTACTTGTGCTTATTAAAGAGCTGCCTCTGCCCTTAGGCAAAGCAGAGGGAAAATGCTTGTAAGAGTTCATTGACCTTGTTCAGATTTCCGTTCCATGTTTTAACGGGTCTAAGAATTCCCAAGCTCCTCCTACAGAATGCCAAAGAGTCATGTTAGAGACTCCGCGACAAGGAGAGCGTCACGAGAGCATTCTAGAGGCCATTAAAGACATGAATAACAAGGCTTCTCATAGACCGAGATATGTTTTAGAGAGCGGGGCCCTTGGAGGGAGGCAGACAGGGCCACATAAAAAGGCTTAATGCATATCTCCGAGAGAGGATTAGTGCTACTGCAGTGGAGATAAAGCTGCCATCAGGGGTTTTATTTCCCAGCTGATTACTGCACTCTGCACACTGGCACTAAAAACAGTTTCCTTTGGGCTGTTTTGCTCTCGGATCTGTAGGGTTCAGGGACATAACAGAAATCATCTAAATCAAAAATAAAGTGCTGAGAGCTTGAGGCCTCTGGA
The DNA here is from genome assembly GCF_024489055.1 of Chanodichthys erythropterus. NCBI lineage: Eukaryota > Metazoa > Chordata > Actinopteri > Cypriniformes > Xenocyprididae > Chanodichthys > Chanodichthys erythropterus. Next base: position 31,946,342 of record NC_090232.1, on the reverse strand, counting down.
TTACTCCGGTTTAGTTTGTAGGAACAGAAGGCAGAGAGATAAAAGGCTTAATACACAAGCTTTCCTTTAGTAATAAATAAATAAATACAATAAGAGATTATATGATTTACAAAAACTCTCAGCGAAAAAGGAAATAAAAGCAGCTTGTGCGTATCAGATTTCTCAGAGTGCTGAGATTACATCAGCTCCTCTTGCCTAATGTATATGAAATCAAAAACAGAAACTGATCTAACACCAGAACTCTCAGTAATCGAAATCTGTTGCATGTGCAGCATACTTCAGTTTTTTAAAAGTCACGGAGAGTTAATGGAGGTCTGCAGCTCAGCAGTAATGCAGGAACTCAGTGACATAATTTGACTTGATTTCAAACTGAAATTTACAGTTGAAAAACATTTTATTTTCACTGCTGATCAAAAGTTTGAACTAATTATGATTTTTGTTTATTTTAAGAAGTCTCTTATGCTTACCAGGGGGGAATTTATTTAATTTAAAATTAAGTAAAAAGCAATATTGAAAAAATGAAATGAAATGAAAAAACTATTCTTGTGTTGGCAAAGCTAAATTTTCAGCATCATTACTTCAGTCTTCAGTGTCACATGATCCTTCAGAAATCATGCTAATATGTTGATTTGGTGCTCAATTATTAATAATGGTACTTCTTATAATTATTATCAGTGTTGAAAACTGTTTTTATAGAAACAGTGATACATTTTCTTTCAGGATAGAAAGTTCAAAAAGTTGATTTATTTGAAATGGAAATCTTTTGTAACACTATAAACGTTTTTATTGTCACTTTTAAACAATTTAATGTCCGTGCTGAATAAAAGTTGTTTTAATCGTAGTTGTATCATTGTTTCCTCAAAAATGTTAAACAGCACAACTGTTTTCAACATTGATAATAATAATAAGTGTTTCTTAAAGGATTAGTTCACTTCAGAATCAAAATTTCATGTCTTTCTTTCATCAGTAGAAAAGAAATTTAAGTTTTTGATGAAAACATTCCAGGATTTTTCTCCATATACTTCAATGGCTACCAATGGGTTGAAGGTCCAAATTAGGGCTGTCAAACGATTAATCGCGATTAATCGTATACAAAATAAAAGTTTGTGTTTGCATGATATATGTGGGTGTACTGTATGTAATTATTATGTATATAAATACACACAAATTAATGTATATATTTAAGAGAAATATGTTATTTCTGTACAAAATAATTTTATTTATATATAATATAAATTAAATAAAAATGTAAATGAATACATATACTTGTATATATTTCTCAGATATATACATGAATGTGTTTGTATTTCTATATACATACTTTTATTTTGTATACGATTAATCGCGATTAATCGTTTGACAGCCCTAGTCCAAATTACAGTTTCAGTGCAGCTTCAAAGGGTTCTACACAATCCCAGCCGAGGACTAAGGGTCTTATCTAGCAAAACAATCAGTCATTTTCTAAAAAAATAAAATAAAAATTTTTTTTTTTAACCACAAATGCTCGTCTTGCACTAGCTCTGCGATGCGCCACGCATTACGTTATCATGTTGGAAAGGTCACGTGTGACGTAGGCAGAAGTACAGAGTGAGTGTGTACATAGTGAATGTTAAAAAAACTAAGTCAGCCTTCACAAAAAAAAAAAAAAAAAAAAAACCTTTAACGTGATTATGTTGTGTGTGGCATATTGCAGAGCTACAGTAGGGTAAGATATAATTTTTTAAAACAAATTTTTAGAAAATGGCTTATTGTTTCGCTAAATAATACCCTTATTCCTCGACTGGGATTGCGTAAAAGCCCTTTGAAGCTGCACTGAAACGGCAATTTGGACCTTCAACCCGTTGGTAGCCGTTGAAGTCCACTATATGGAGAAAAATCCTGGAATGTTTTCCTCAAAAAAAAAATTCTTTTTGACTGAAGAAAGAAACGCATATATCCATCTTGGATGATGGATATTATATTATATTATATTTTATTAAATTATATATTTTTTTCAGATCTGCAGATGGGTCAGGGTCTGTGGAGGGTGGTGAGGAACCAGCAGCTGCAGCAGCAGTACAGTGAACAGTGCTTCCTCCAGCGGGACAGAGAGCGGGGCCGGAGGGTGGGGCCCCCACTGGCTGATCCACTGCAGCAGCGCCGCACGCCACAGTGCCAGGTCCCCGGCACCGATATCAGCCACCTGCTGCGCGTCCGCAGGGGCAAAGAGGAGCAGGGCTTCATCGATCTAGAGATGCTGCCGCCCGAACTCAGCATCACCATCCTCTCCTACCTGAATGCTACCGACCTGTGCCTGGCCTCCTGTGTGTGGCAGGACTTGGGAAATGATGAGTACCTGTGGCAGGGGTTAGTGATGTGTTTAGCTCCCATATAAAATATTGTCTCAGTATTTTCTCAATAAAAATTCAGGGAGAATTATATAAGGGAGGTAGGAAACATAATGTTTCTTTCAGTGGATTTGATGAAAAAACTGTATTCATTATTTTAGATTTCCAACTATTCTGAAATAAATAAATAAATAAAATAAGTATATTACCTATTTTTTCCACGAATGAAGAAAGTGTTTTATAATTTAGCATTCCTCCTATTCAACTACTTGTTTTTCTTTGTCTGCCCTCTAGCCTGTGCAAGTCCACTTGGGGTCACTGTTCCATATACAATCGAAGGCTTCCATCTGGATTTTCCTATAGAAAGCTCTACATGGAATTGGATGAAGGAAGCCTAACCTTCAATGCCAACCCGCAAGAGGTATAAAAAAAGCAAGCTTTTGTTCTGTCTTGCCACAATAATGTCTCTGTAATTAGAGGCCAAGCCATTTAATGTTTAAACGGGCAAAGAACAGAGAAATGATCATAGCCACAGTGTGCTTTGGAAATGCAATTCTGACCAACTTTAGCTATGATTAATATGACGGTTTCCTCCTCCACCCTGTAAATTCCCACATAACCCAGCAATGCTCATACTGCAGACTAAATATATTATTTTTACAAGCTCACCTAGAATGAATAATGGTGCATGACATAGGCTTTTAGACCACAACCCGGATTAAAATGAAATGAATGGCTTTTCTCTCATGCAAGCTGCTCTTAAAACATCATTTCTGTTCAAAGATGCATTTGAATGTCTTGACTCCCCTCACTCGTGTCTTAGGTTAGATTAGCAAAGCTTTAGCTGTCCACTTAAAGGACATGCGATAGCCTTGCTCTGGACTAAACCGCGGTGTCTGGCAAAAAAGCTCGCCCCCTCCTTCTCTTTTTCCCCTAATCCCCACACCCTGTTTTATGTGGGTTCTTTCATTCAGGGTATCAGTTACTTCATGTCCAGAGGTATTCTTGTGGACCACCCGAAGGAAATTGCCAAGTTTATATTCTATACCAGAATGCTGAACTGGAAGATGCTGCGGATTTATCTTGATGAACGGTTCGTTTCTTCATTTTTTTCATTTTCTTTTATTATTTTATAAGACATGTAGTTTTAGAGCTTATACCAATACCATGATATTTATCATATTTGGAGGAAAACAAATATTGACACACGTAATATATATATATATGTATATATAAATAAATAAATAAAAATAATATTCTGCTACTGATAATAACTAAAAATGTTGATTTATGTTTACCGTATTTGCAGGCGAGATGTTCTGGATGAGCTGGTCACACTTCATAATTTTAGTAACCAGTTCCTTCCTAATGCACTGAGGGACTTCTTCAGACACATTCATGCCCCGGAGGAGAGGGGCGAGTACCTGGAGACCCTCATCACTAAGTTTTCTCATCGTTTCTGTGCCTGCAACCCCACTTTGGTCCAGGAAGTGGGCTTAAGTCCTGGTAAGTGATCTACCATCATTACAGTTACCAGAATGGCACTTCTACTACGATGTGATCTAGTGTGTAGTTGTGACATCAAGATCACGTTTGTTTGCTTTGCTGGGTGTCAGGCATGTACAGCAGTCACATCAAGTAACGTTCACAGATTTTTGCCAAAGGCAACAATTCAAGTTCAAGTACTGGTTCTAATACTGTATTTGTCTATACTGTACAGTATTGTCGTGTATTGATTTGAGTCAACCATCTTTTATTAGCTGCAGATCTGCATGATCTTGTCTTTGTATAGAGCAATATGTTAGAAATCCTTTTACTAACACTGCCGTTTGCTTCTAAAGCCGAACTAAGCCTACTGGCTTAAAGTGTTAGCAAAAGAGGACCCTGTGTCTAATCCAACCAATCAGAGTTACCTCCTGCAATAACATGTGACTTGTAGTGCATGTGTGCTACTGTACAAGCAGGAAGATTTATTATAAATTACTGACAGAGCTCACTCTTCAAGCCGAGGTGTGCTCTTCTCATATTGTTTCCATTTTAACTTTTATTGGCAGTCAAATCTTTGGAACAATTCATTAATAATTAATTATTTTGAATAATTAATAATGCATTTATTTGATGAAAAATAATGTGAAATATTTTTACAATTTAAAATGGCTGTTTTTCATTTTAACATATTTTAAAATGTAATTTATATCTGTGATAGCAAAGTTGAATTTGCTATGCATTACTCCAGTCTTCAGTGGCACATGATCCTCATGAACATGAAATCATTCTAATATGCTCATGTGTTGCTAAAAAAATAAATAAAATAAAAAGAAATATCTTATTATTATTAATGTTGAAAACAGTTGTGCTGTTTAAAGAGTGTATATAATATAATATAATATAATATAATATAATATAATATAATATAATATAATATAATATAATATAATATAATATAATATAATATAATATAATATATACTTTTATATAAACAAGGATACATTCAATGTAATCAAGTGTCAGGGATTTCTATTTCAAATAATGCTGTTCTTTTGAAATTTCTATTCATCAAAGAATCCTTAAAAAAAGTATCACTGTTTCCACAAAAATATTAATAAAATATAAAGCAGCAAAAACTTTTTTCAGCATTGATAATAATACAAACCATTACTAATAATTCAACACCAATAATAATTTATAATAATTGATTACCAAATCAGCATATTTAAAATGATTTCTGAAAGATCATCTGACACGGAAGACTGGAGTAATGAAGCTGAAAATTCAGCTTTGCCATCAGAGGACTAAATTATATTTTTAAACATATTCAAACATTTAAAATGTAATAATATTTCACAATATTACAGTTTTTACTGATCAGTTTTTTTTGATCAAATAAATTGTTTCTGCATAATGCAAACATTTTTATTTGAGGTAGGGTTACAACGTTACAACGAAAAAATGACAAACACACCTCTCTCTTTCTCTCGCTCTCCTGGTTTTTGCAGATGCGGTGTACGTGCTGTGCTACTCTCTCATCCTTCTCTCCATCGATCTGACCAGCCCTCACGTAAAGAACAAGATGTCCAAGAGGGAGTTTATCCGAAACACACGGCGGGCGGCTCAGAACATCAGCGAGGACTTTGTAGGCCACCTCTATGACAACATCTATCTGATCGGCCACGTGGCGGCCTAGGCACTACAGAGACACGTCAGAGAGAGCTGGCACGTGAAACGTTAGCAAATGCACTAGGAAGGATTCTGCTTCAAGCTGGAAGAAAAACACTGTCAGAACTCATTTTAAAAATGAAGTCCTATGAGTTAAGCCTTTGATATGATGTGCTGCATTACAAAGATGTGGAGGACAGCCACAATGTGAAGAATCAGCAAAGCAAGTCAGTTGTTAGCAGGCTAGCAATGGTAGCGACAAGGTTTACCTACAAGAAACCGCTTAAACATGCAAAACTATGTAGCTACATGAAGATTAATGAGATAAGCTATGAAGTCAGTTAAATCTGAATGTAGACTTAATGGGGCTTGCATCATATTTACAAAGACATCTATTTTCTTCCTCGTTCTAAATTGAAAACCTCATTTTATCAAATGAATGTCAGCTTTTTTGCCATATCTACAAAATCCAGGCAAGTCTAAGACATTCAGTCTATAGTCACTGTGATATCAAAGGATTGACAGACTAAAACAGCAGAACTATTGATAATGAACAAAAGCGTTTTATTTTAATTCTGTGTGTACTTTCTTGTTTTAGGAGGCTTTGTGTTTGTGCATTGTCACATATGTCTCATCTTCCTTGAGAAGAGTAAAAGCCTGTGAGACATTGTATGCACTGAATTTTTATTACGTATGTTTCATAGGTTTGGTCATCTTTGTTTTGTTTTTTTTTTGTTTTTTTGTTGTACACCACATTCTGTTAGACCGTTTTCCAATCCAAAATATATAAATTCTATACACGCAAATACTTCATATACAAGCAAATGAAATCCATCATCTGAACATCTGAGTACATTCATCTAGAGAAGCTTTTCTCAAAAAATTCATTGAACATCTTGTCTTTTAGTTAAGTATTTGCTCTCAGTTCATAAATGTGGGCATTTTTTTTTTTCTTTTATTCAGATTTTCTACAATCGGGTGCCAATAGAGAGGATTAAATACTAAACAACATATACACAATAATAAGGAACGACATTATTATTCACACGCTCTGCATAGTTTAATTTAATGTTGAACATTTTATTTGCACATAATGTATATAATTATAGAGATTTATAAACATTAAATTTTATTTTGGAGTATTTTAACTAAGAGTTGTGGTTTTTCCCTCAATTAAAAAGAGTGAATTCTCCTTTGCACTTTTTTGGCATATTTACCATGTCACAATGCTACATAATTCTGACCATTGTTATCCAGTGCAGAATTAACTGTAATTTTAATAACAGATTACAGCTAATCTTTCTCTGGTTCTTTTGGTATTTCTTTTCATTACATGCTCTGCATTCTTTTGGTATTTAATTTTGGTATCAAATGCAATTCTATTTGAACAAATCTGCTTAACTAGTTAAATAGCAGAAAGAATTTGTTTAATAGAGATTTCAGAATGACAACACTGGACTAACGCACTTATAGATTGTATCAAAGAAAATAAAAGTTTGAAAATCACTGTTTGCATGGCTGATCCTTAGCTTTTAAAAAAGCAATGCATTTGTTTAAATGATTGCAAAAAACAATACCATGTGAATTTTGACAACATTTATTATGCCTTAATTCCAATAAATTAGTAATAATTTTTTGGTAAATTGGAATTTACATAGCTTGTTTTAATGAAGATAGTCGCACAATTTATTTCAAAGTCCATACGCGTTTTCTTTTGTCTGACCAGTAAATGTTTGCTCTCTAATTTCCAGGAAGAAAGTCTATTCCTTCCTGTAAATTACAGCGCAAACATTTACTGGTCAGACAAAAGAAAATATTTTCTGTTCGGTTAAATGTGATTGTTTCAAATAATTTGTATAATGCCTTCAAAATTATTCAGCATGAGAAAAACATCGCAAGTGTCTTCTCAAGAAATAACGTGTCCCAGTTCATATGGTGGGAAAATGAAAAGACTTCTCTTTTGATGGAAATACAGATTTGTGCTTGAAATTGAATACTGATTGTATGCGGATTCTGGGATTCTTATAAAAAGTAAGTTGCCTGGGTTTGTAACTCACTAACTATAATGTAAAAATGTTGTGAAATTTATCCCCCGAATTAGCCTAAACTTCCAACATTATATATATATATATATATATATATATATATATATATATATATATATATATATATATATATATATATATATATATATATATATGTCCTAACAGCTAATTAAACAAGTAAACACAATATAACGACACTAACAATCATTCATCAAGAAGCAATGATTTAATGAAGGTAGATTTAACTGGAAAGGCTGCACTATATGTTTTATAAAAAAATAAAAAATAGGTTGGGGCGAGTTGTTTTTTAAATTTTAGGCTATATATTTATGCAATTACTATTAGTAGAACAAAAGAAGAACGGTAGCTGTTTCTGTAGCCAAAACCTTTAGGTATATGCGCCCATAAATTACCTTACTCTGACAAATATTCACTGGTGTAAAAAGTGTGACAACTGGTCTCGGTTTCCCCCTATACTTCTATAATAAAATAAACTAAATGTGATTCATTTTATTGCTTCGCTCGACCTCTAATATTTCATCAACAAGTTCAGTATTGAAAACAATAAAAGTTTTATTCAATCAAAATACAAGTTATTTTTGCACGTAAATAAACTATAGCAGGCCCATACTTTTTCTGTTTTGTCCATGGATTTATCAAAGGCATGTCGTTAAAATGTTGTTTATCTGAGGTGACGTTATGTTTCTCAGGTCTAATGGCAGAGTTTTGGCTATAATTTGGCATGATTGATGAAGTCCTTGCCTTCGCTATGACTGCATTTCATCAATACAACTAGCTCAACAACAGCGCGAGCCTCTCTGACGCCTGAAATTGCGTCTGGTCTACCTGACACCCCAGAGAAAATGCAAAGACCTTGTGATTTTGACACTTCTCTGATGACGGAGATATGGGAATATGGCCTTGTGTGTGTGTGTGTGTGTGTGTGTGTGTATATATATA